>NC_041810.1:9491144-9640068 GCF_900964775.1 Scleropages formosus
ACTCAGTTTCTGAGGTGTTTAAAACTTGTATATTTTCCCAGTTTTATTTTTTCTTTATCGATGTGCTTTAATTAATCCAGTAATTTTGTCTGTTCAGCATTTTGCACAAAATTCTATGTAGTGCATGTGTTTCTATTAAAAGTAATAGTACAATTAAAAGTATTAATTGCAACATTTTATTTTATGCATCCATAAAAGACCCTGGACATAAAATCTCCGTTCACCACAGATGTAAACAAGCAGTTAGTAATAATTAACTACACAAACACAAACATTGACTGAAACTGCTTGTCCCAAGCCGGGTAACGGTGAGCCGGAGCCTAAACCAGCAACACAGGGCTCATGGCTGGAGGGGGAAGGGACACACCTAGGATGGGACGCCAGTCCATCAAAAGGTACCCCAAGCGGGGCTCAAACCCCAGACCCACTGGAAAGCAGAACCCAGTCAAACCCGCTGTGCCACCGCGCCCCTAATAATGAAGTAATTTATTTTAATTTAAAAACAAACATAAATGTGCTACTTCATTCTTTAGCTCTTATTTAAAGCTTTTTAATTTTTTTTTTTTTATTTATTTTTAAATTTGACTTCATCAATGGGTATTTGACCCATGTATCTTGTAGGTGACCTACAGTAGTTTGAAGGAGTTCTACAGCACAGAGGGGTATGTGGTCTAGAACCAACAGCCTTCTAAATAACAAGTTCATGTCCTTAATTACCGCACTGCCTTTTTTACACTATTACCCTCATAAAATATAAAGAAATGCAATAAGTAAATATAAAACAAGAATTATCAAGAGAGAGAAAAGTTCTCAGAATGAGCACATCTAACTTTTTCTGCTTTTCTACTTTTTCCCCAATTAAAACAAATAACTGCTGATGCAGCTATTCATATAAAACCAAACATATAAACAGAAATGTAAGTAAACTACCTGCAAGAACTTTGGAGATTCAGTGTCTTCATACCAATATTTTACTCTCAAACAGCAACTTAAAAACATCAGTGTTGCAGCAGGTTGCATTTCATATTTACTGTATAAACAGCCTCTACAAACTAACTCACCTCTCAGACCATTGTCCCCTGACCCCTAAAGTCCCGACATGTGAGAGGAGCCCAGGAGCAGAAGTAAAACACGGTACTTACCGGCTGTGGTGGACAGGAGCAGGGATGAGAGCATGAGGATGAACAAGCAGCTCTCCATCTTCATGAGCACAAACCAACTGTCCTCAGAGCAAAGTTCAGAACCCAACCTTGAGCTGTGAGCTCTCAGGGCGAGCGAGTGCCTTTGTACCATCCTGGACCCCCATGGAGAACACGCCCCCAGCCACCAATCACACTCAGCATTGCCTTATGAGAGGAGTACAGGAACACATGAAAAGTGTGGAAACACCAATCAGAGGAATCTCTGTGTGTTTCCTCCATATATACAGATATTGTAGCGCTGAGGTCTGACTTGACTCCTCCTTCCAGAGTTAAACTACTTAGATAAAAAGAAATGGGTTTATCATATGAATTTTAAGTCTGCTACTAAAGGAGACATACACTGAGATTCAACATTCAAGTTTAGTCTAAACCCCTTATTAACCTATTGTTGTGTAGTGCAAAGTCCTAAGGAAAAAGAGGACAGTTGTGGTTCATTACACTACACGTGTCCTTAATTGACCTTTATTAATGAGGTAACTTGTTCATCAGAAACATACATTCATCCCAGTTAAAATGTGAGCCCTTCAGTAAAGGGGCTTAACAGAACACACCAAAAATTTGATTATTATGGTTCAAACCTTAATTAAACAGTAATTACATGGCAAAAACCTTACAGTATGACAAAATAGCAGATTGTGAAAGTGGATACAAACCAATACAGACTGCAGGCTGGAAACAGCAACATGTCACAGTAACTGTGGTTTGCAGCGAATTGTGTCTTTCTTTTCAACAGCTGTGTTTAAATGTGTGTCTGGTGTTTATATTTACCTGCAATAGGTGGCAGAACTGAGCTGTACAGTAACTGACTACCTGGAGAGGCCTTTCAACAACATTTCTCTTATACTTTATTTTAAAGTTTTAAAAAAGTTTATTCTGCATAATAGCTGACTTGGAATAATTCATCCATTTATACAGCAGGAAATTTTTACTGTAGTGAGTGTAAGTACATATACTGGTCTACAGTTGTTTACCGTTTTATACCACAAAAATTAATTTTTTGTCTTTTTCACACAAAATAACACATAGTAATTACTAATTATCTTTCATGTACATGAAGTTAATTTTTTGCCTTAACTAATTTTAAAATAAAGGAATGTATTTCATTATTTATACTTTTTTTTTGCACACAGTAGCCCACTGTTAATTTCCTTAAATACGTGATTTTGTTTGACTCAGTAGGAGAGATGAGTTTTATATGTAATATTTCTATTTCATAATTTTGATGATGCTTCTTTCCAAAGCTATGTACAATATTAAGCTGCATGTCGCTCATGTATCACTTGTGCTGCCTTTCGCTGCTTAATACCCTTTGCTGTGACTCCAGACGAGCTGCGAATCGGTGAAGAACTCAGCACACATTACAGCACAGACCAGCTCTGTGACGGAGCTCCGTTCAGCCTTTTGTGTGGCACCTTATCATGAACATCCTCTTGCTCCGTGTCACATTAGCGTGTTTATCTGTCCTCATCCTGACGCCTTTGCAGCGCAGCAGGTGTGTGCCCATCGTCGTGTGGTTTCTGAGCTCCCGTTGCACGTTTAGTGGAAAGAAAGTTATTTATAGTTGTAGCATTATTATTTTTTATTTGCAACTATGATCTCATAGTGAGATATGTGGCATGAACCCATAACTAACAAAAACTACATTGTTTTTTGGAAAATTAGCACCACTTAAGCACCTGAACATGTTAATGGAAAAAAAAAGTTTGTTTATATTCAATGGACACATTAGAAAAAAATACATATATTTAACTCCTAATCACATTCCTTTTTTTTTTTTTTTTAATTTTAAATAAACATTTACATTGGTAGGGGTGCGGTGGCGCAGTGGGTTGGACCGCAGTCCCGCTCTCCGGTGGGTCTGGGGTTCGAGTCCCGCTTGGGGTGCCTTGCGACGGACTGGCGTCCCGTCCTGGGTGTGTCCCCTGCCCCTCCGGCCTTACGCCCTCTGTTACCGGGTAGGCTCCGGTTCCCCCGTGACCCCGTATGGGATGTGCGGTTCTGAAAATGTGTGTGTGTGTGTGTAAACATTTACATTACTGGAGTAGCTGTGTGAAGGTTTGTCCATTGTGTAACATATGATCTCCAGCTTATACTGCATGAAAATTTACACTTTACATGAACCTCAGAATTTAATTCATGTCCTAGATGATCAGACTTACTAACAGCAAATAGTTTTTCAGTTAGTGATTATGAGACAGCCTTTTAAATATTACTGATGTTTAATAGTTGAAATATTCCGAAAATTAGCAGTATGTTGAATGAATTCTGGCCGAAAGTTCTTTAATTCAAGGATAAATGCATGTTATAGGATAAATGTTTATACATGATGGACATTTAATCTTTTCATCAGGTATGGAAATATGTTGAAAATATAAAGATATTTTAATTAATACCGAACAGTAATACAAGAAGAACTTACCTGTTGCTGTATTTCTCAAACCAGAGATTATAAAAACAACTTTTTAGATATTTATGCAATTCTCCACAGCTAGAATGAAACTCACATTGTTCTTCCTGAATCTGGGGCTTCACAGTCGGTTGTAGCCCCTTATCCAGCAGCCGCATTGGCGTAGAAACCTTCGCAGTGGGGATCAAAGATTCAGGTTTATACACTAAACGCCTTCTTTACTTCCAAGTTCAGGTTAGAGCTACAAGATGGTCAAAGACCCAGAACCTACAGTATCTGACCCCATCTACTTACATCTCAGCAAGAACATGCAAATCCTCCATCTCTTGCTACCTTCTAATCCCATGTCATAAGGTTCCAAAATCAAAAACCTGCCACTTCTCAGTCTTGTCCTGGTTGTCATGGAACAAAGGCCTCCTGCAACTCCGAACTGTCGTGTCCAAACGAGAGGTACTGTAATGTCCGAAAATGGTCCAAAAGTACAATGACCACGTGGGAAGAGTGTATTTATAAGTGCACAGTGCAAACTGTAAAGTAGAGCTGAAACAATGAACACGGGACAAGGAGACACACAGTATATTGTCACAAAGGTGACAAGTGACACACAGATGTGTGAGTAGAACTAGAACAAGGAGGTACGACGACATTCTGGACTTGACCTCTGGACCTGTACAGGTGCACACGGGACAGGCACTCGGGACTGGAACAGAAACACCTACGGAACAAGACTCGGGAAACAGGTAACTAAGGTTGACTAGGAAATCATTAATGAGCCACTGGTTAAGAATCTGCAGTTCAAGCCTCAGCTGTTTCTTCCTTTTCTACTTCACTAATAACCAGACTGTGAACAGGAGCACAGGTCTGGCTCAGTGGAACTGAGTGGCGCCTCCTCTGGCCCCTAGAGGTATTGTCCCTGTGGGTCGTGACACAGACTGCTCAATCCCCTCTGGCATTCAAGCAGAATCATCAAAAGAATTGTTTCTGGACCCAATTTAAATTTTTATTTACACACTTTCCTTTTGTATTGGCACTTGAGCAACATATAGGAGGAAAACAGAATGTGATCTTTTTATGATGTGCTTGTACCCCATTCCTTTGTTAAATGAAAATGTAAATGTCCACTTGGACCACAACACACAAACACTCTTGGATCCAGATGTCTGTTAATATTTCGATTTGTACGTAACTCGAGAATCCCTTTTACCATGTCAGTCAAAAAAAGCTGAATAATACATACGTCCGTCCACTTTTCAGTACAAACTTTAGATTAAGCCATAATGAAGAGCAATGCTCTGCAACATTTCAACGCATCTATTATGAGAAACCACTTGTCCAAATCAGGTGCGCAGTTTCTGTAGCTGATCCCAAAAACAGGGCATAAGAAAGAAAACAACCCGTGATGTGATGCCTCTAGATGATGGAGTAACACTTAATTTATTTTTATTGATTTCAAAATTACTTTAAAATTAAAACTCATTTAAAATTACCAAGAAAAAGTATAACAAGATCTCCACAAACTCCCATGACCAATTCTGAAAATAAACATGCATCTTGGTTAAAGCTGCAGAAAATAAAAACACCCCCTCAGACTTTTTGTGTTAACATTTTTAATAATTTTGGCCTGCGCTAAAATAAATGCAAAAGGAGTGAAAATAAGGATACATTCTCTTTACAAACCACTATCCAGCGAAAACTGCCATCCAATGCAGCATCTTGCAGCCATTTTTTGGCACTGATATCGAGAACACCAGACAGAAGTAATAAACATGGTAAAACTGCAGGATCCGACAGAGTAAAGGCCACTTTAACCTCCATTGTGTTCCACTGTGTACATTTTTTTACCACCTAACAGCACAAAGCAGAAACGCAGGTCGTTATTGCTCAGAAATTTTAGAAAAAAGTGTGCAAAATGTGAGTAAAATACATACATAAGATGGGCAACATTTGCAGCCTCAAAAAAAAAAGATAATATCAGTGTTCATAACACACAGTAGCAGTGTATTGGGAATTTCTACATGAATGTAGAGAAATCACATTTGTGGCCTATGCTGTTAATTGTTTAAATGTCTCAACACTCAGTAAATTTAACAGTCTTTTACATCTTATTAAATCTGCACAAAAATCACAGTTGCATGAGCACTGGATAAATTTCATCAAAGATATAGGGTACAAAGGGGGGTGTGGTGGTGCAGTAGGGCAGTAGGTTGGACTGGGTCCTGCTCTCTGGTGGATCTGGGGTTCAAGTACTGCTTGGGGTGCATTGTGATGGACTGGCAGCCCGTCCTGGGTGGGTCCCCTCCTGGTGTGCCTTTCGTCCTGTGTTGCCAGGTTAGGCTCCGGTTCCCCGCGACCCCATATGAGACAAGCGGTTTCAGATAATGTGTGTGTGTATATAGTATAAACTTGATTATATTAATTACACATATGCTACAAAATTTTTGCCATGAAAATCTTTTAGCATGTCTAATTTTAAATCACAATCATTGCATTCTTAGACAATACCTTCAAATGTGTATGAGGCACTAAAAGAATAAACAGACTCAGAACTGGTCCACTATGGCTTTAGTTTCAATATACAGGTAGTCCCCCGATTTACGATAGGGTTACGTTCTGCGAAACCATCATAAGTCGAAAATGGATTTAATACACCTAACCTCCCAAACATCACAGGTTTCTACTGAATGTCTGTCGCCAGCTTACCATCGTAAAGTCGAAAAAACTGTAAGTCAAACCATTGTAAATCAGGGACCACCTGTATACTTTCACACTCACAAAAAAAGCACAAGAGAGTAAAAAGAAATTTAAATTTGCATATGTTTTATTACAATAGTTTCTGAAAATTTAATTGTTGATGAAAAATAAAAATTAAGCATCTTAAGTTACTGTTACCAGCTACTTTAGAAGCATCAGATCTTAATGAGCCTGTTGGTTTGAAGCTTTGGGCAGAAGGACCTTCAGACTGAGACTGGGCTGTCAGTCACAGAGAGATTCCAGAACTGCAGACGATCCTCCATCTCCCACATCATCATAGTCAGTGTGGTCAGGATCAGGGGGTCCCTCACCAGGGGGCAGAGTGGTTAACGCTTTCTCTCCTACAGGGACACAGTAGGTGACACAGTGACACACATCCCTGTACGCATCAGAGGTAGCCTAGTGCTCAAGTAAATATACTGTGATTTGAAATTTTTTAAAAATAATTACTGAAGTAAAAAGTACTTGTTGAAAAATTTAAAGTAAAAAGTACCAGATACAAACATTTTAAGTACCAAAAATACACACACACACACACATTTTCAGAGCCGCTTGTCCCATACGGGGTCACGGGGGAACCGGAGCCTACCCGGCAACACAGGGCGTAAGGCCGGAGGGGGAGGGGACACACCCAGGACGGGACGCCAGTCCGTCGCAAGGCACCCCAAGCGGGACTCGAACCCCAGACCCACCGGAGAGCAGGACTGTGGTCCAACCCACTGCGCCACCGCACCCCCATAGTACCAAAAATAATGCTAGTAAAAAATAAAGAGCCATTTCTGTTCCCACAGTCCAGATGCTTAAGTTAAATTATTAAAATAAAAGCGACCCAAATCATTCAAGAAGAATTTTAAACAAGCTCATAAAATGTTCCCATTAGAAGAGAAACATTTACATTTATTCATTCAGCAGACGCTTTTCTCCGAAAGAGACTTCCAACGAACACCTTATTCACCAAGGTCACTTACACTGCTAGATACACTACTTCCAATGAGTCACTCATCCACACAGCAGTGAAACACACTTTCTCTCAGTCACTCACACACACTATGGGTCACTTTTTAGCAGTCAATAGTCCACCTGAACAGCATGTCTTTGGACTGTGGGAGGAACCTGGAGAACCCAGAGGAAACCTACTCAGACATGAGGAGAACATTGAAACTCCACACAGACTGAGTCAGATGAGAATCTACGCCTGAACACCCAGCGATGTGAGATGGCAGTGATACCCGCTGCACCAACATGTCACCCCATTTTTAACTTTTTAAATAAGATTTTTTTTAGTTGCTTCTACCACCACTTCTGAACTTGAGTGAACTGGGTTGTCAGTGAAGGTGGGACCAAAGTAGGGAATAAACTGGCTGGTCAAGAATAAACTAAACTGAAATCCACAGAGGAGAGCTGACAGTTAGGAGAAAATCCTACAGTACTGGGTTTGTGCTATAAAAGACAAATGGTTTTAAGAAGTTAAAACAGTAAATGAAAAACTTAAAAGAGGGTGATAGAAATGTAGAAAAGTAAAATTATTTGCTTTCTTTTCAAATGTGCTTGTGAAGAAGTAAAAAAAAAAAAATACTCCTAAAAGCCCGGTTTTTCTGATTGGAAGATGGGGGTGAGAGAAACTCGCATCTCTTGTGTGTAAAGAGAAACTCACCTGGTGAAAAATGTCGACTCTGTTCTACACCCACAGCATCATCATAGTCCTCCGCTGTGTCTTCTGTCCCCATCAGTCCTGAACGTGGAACAGAGAAGCCACTTGGTTCTTTAAGGATATTAAACGTAACACATTTCGAATGTGGTGAGATACTTTTATATTAAAAGAAGTTCAGTTCTGTTAAAACTCGTATAACTATCATGATATGATTATCAAATAATATAAATATTAATAAACATTAACTGAACTGGTTTCTCATTTGGGAAGCTTGTTGATGTAATTAATAAATCATACATTCTGAAGAGGACATGAAGGATCAATTCAATCTGTTATGAACAAATCTCCACTGCGACAAAATGATAAAAATATTCATACATTTAATCCTTTTTAATACATAAATTAATAAGATTTTAACCTCGAAAGAGAAAAACTGCTTGTTTCTAATTGCAGTTTTAGTGTCACTTCCGTTCATTCTTTCTTAACTGCTGTTCTCAAAAAAGTCACTCTAGACTGAATTCATACTTTGTTAATAAAGAGCAGCATCTTTTATTATAATGACTGATTATGTTTGCAGATTATTCACTGATATTGGTGATACCCTGGAATAACCTGCAGCCCCCAACGGAAACCCACCAGCACTCCTCTCCAGAGGAAAAGCATCGTCATAGTATTCTTTCTTCTCATCTGTCCCTGAGAGGAATAAAGAATGAAAAATGTATGTTTTTTTTAATTATAATTACAATATTCTGAAATAAAACACAAAAAGACAATACATGAAAGCAGCATGTGAACACAGAACATAATTAAAAGGAATTATGCTCAGATGGTATCAGTCAGACTGTCAGTAATAGTTTCAGTTTAACTAGAGCACACAAACACACACACACACACACACACACACACACACACACACACACAACAAGCCCCCTACCTGAGAGAGGGTCTCCCTCACTGTCCTCCACATCTTCATACCCAGAGGGCACATCCTCAGACAGGACACTTCCTGTGAAGGAGACACACACTCAGTCCTGTCCTCAGACAGAAGATACATGAAGTTCTCTCTGCTGATGCCTTACACACTGAGAGAAGACAGGATGTGTGAGGTTCGAGCAGCTACCGCCCACACCCAGGAACGCTAACTGACACTCTTATCATGAACATCCTCTTCCTCCCTATTGGCTGCTGTCTCTCATCTGGACCGTTTACAGCACTGCAGCTGCGAGCTCCTCGTGTGGTTTTTCAGCTCCCATCACATGGTTACAGATGGAAGCCAAACGGTTTTTCATACCTGCCAGACTAATAATTTTTATCTACAGAAGGTATCATCTCATTTAGAGACATTTGAAATATGCACATGTAACCGTTGGAAAATTGTGGTTTTCTGCAAATTTCTGCAGTTTTTTTGTAAATATACATTTCCATTCATTCATTTAGCAGACGCTTTTCTCCAAAGCGATGCACATCTTATAGAAAATACAATTTGTGCATTGCATTAGCAGAAAGAGACATAGCTGCAGATGTGTGGCTCTTAAGCACATTAGTTTCTTTCCTTCACCATATGCATCGACGTTCATCACGTTAGTAGCTGCATAAAACTTTACCAGGAGATGGTAAATGCATTACCATGACCTTATGGTATGGGTATCTTTTCACCAGTATCCCTTTATATACATTAGATGTTCAAGTTTATAATGGTGAACTGACAAAAGCTGAATTTCTAAACTGTGAAAGATTCCCAAGTACACTGGATCCTCAACTTACAAGCACTATTCAGTCTGTTAGTCTGCTTGTAACTCAATTTGTTTGTAACTCCAAGGTCTCTGTTATAAATCCTGGTGAAGAACGCCTGAGGTTCCCCTTCCTTGAGGACTCCTACTGCACTCCTGACATGTGCTCTGCAATCAGGATTCCGTATAAAAGAGGAAGTTGACTGTAGAACCACTTTGTACAATGTTGTTCATGTGGCACTACTCATAGTTTTCTCGATTGTCTCAGTTCTAAACAGCAAAACTGCTCCAACATCGTTGTCCTTTGCTGTGTCTTTTATCTAAAGCTCTGCAGGTAAAAACTGGTTAAAGTCACTTTTACCATTAAATCAGAATCAATTGGAGTTATATAATATAGATGTCCCACCATTTGTTCACAGGTGAGGTTCTTTAAATACCTCAGATAAAGGAATAAAAAATGAAAATGTTCTATGTCTCTCCATCCTCCCGATATTCCAGTGGCCTTCAGGGTCTTTCAGAAATAAAAATTAGGTTGTGAGGTTGGTTGCATTATGATTTTGTTATGTTTTATTAACTTTGTATTATGTTACAGTTAAAACTAAATTAAAATCACTGAAAATAAAAGTATTTTTTCTTCCCAGCCTCCTATAGCTTATCACAAGAGGGTTTGCAGTGTTTACCTTCTAGGCACTTTTCAACTTTTTTCATATTCTCTTCACTCTCAGTAAAAGATTATTAATTATGACAAACCCCCAAGACTTTAATCTTTGAAAATTCCTAAATAAAACATTCCTAAGCCCTTACAGCCACTGTATGCTTTGCCCTTTAAAAGAGTATCTGCATGGGCCAAAACTACATTTAGTAATATTCCATGGTAACTTCCTACCTGAATAATGAATGAGTCATTGTTAAAATACAACATTTTGCCAAAAGTTGTGAATAATGTATAATTTCTGTTAGCTACCTTCTTTCCAAATATGAAGAGGACAATAAGATGTTGTCACCTTTTCTGGGGTTTCTGTACGTCTCTCCCCTGGTCAAGTTGTAGTCTATCTCTTCATAAATGGCCTCATGCAGAGGGGTGAGACCCCCCTGATACAGGGCTGTAGGGGTGGAAACACAGACAGAGTAAAATTTCATTCTACCAAAAGCCCTTAAAAGGCCAGATCTGTCCAAGTGTACTATGCTGCTTGTGTATGAAAGATCATGTAATCAGCAGTGTCCTTCTGTACCTCTCTTCAGAACCCTGTTCTGGTACAACTGTCCAGCCAGAAGCACCAGCAGTAGGAAGAGCAGAGCCCCCAGCACCAGGAACACCACAAGAGGGATGGACAGGGGTGTTTGGCGTGGTGCTTTGGTAACATCTGAAGGAGTAACATAGAGAGAGCTGCATAATATATTCCTGATCCAGAGCACAGAAAGTATGTAATTCATCTGCCCACTGTCAACATGCACAAAAAGTAAGTGAAAATACCTGGTCTTGCTGAGGTTTTAGTTGTGGATGTTCCTGGAATTTCTGAAAAAAATTATTTGGTGGGTACATATAATTATACATGTAGTAGGTATGATTAAGTCACCCAAATGTACACTGAAAATGGTTACACAAAAATTTTACTCCACCTGTAGTAGATGTAAATTCAGAAGATATGCCTGAAAAATTGAAACAAAATCAGTTTAAAATGAACATTTTGATTAAACAAATTTGGATTTTTTTTGCCTCCCAAAAGCTGAGCAGCACAAGACATGTACATTGATTGTTTTAGCAGATGCTTTTCAGTCTATAAAAATTAACTGAAATGAAAGCAACGTAAAATGTGGGATTTAACTGATGTTTTTATCTAATCTGCTTTAATACGTTACACAAAACTCCCTACTTCCTCATGGTGGGAGGAAACCAGCGTATCCAGAGGAAACCCTTACGATCACTGAGAGAACATGCCAACTCCAGGGAGACAGCTGGGATCAAATCCACTTCAATTCTCACAAAATTAGTGTAATGAGACACCAGTCCTACCGACTGGGCCACCATGCTGTACAGACCAGAGATGAGAAGCACCATGTGGTCTTCATTACACTATAAATACAATATAAATGCATATATATATATATATATATATATATATATACACATCATCACACACATCATTTGAACAGCTTGTCCCATACAGGGTCGCGGGGAGCTAGAGCCTAACCCGGCAACACAGGGCGTAAGGCTGGAGGGGGGAGGGGACACACCCAGGATGGGACGCCAGTCCGGCACAAGGCAGCCCAAGCGAGACTTGGGCCTCAGACCCACTGGAGAGCAGGACCCGGTCCAACCCATTGCGTCCACTTCCAATTTAATCATTAACAATGAAACCCCAGACACAACAACTTGTAATTATACTTTTGTTTGAAATCTCCCTCATTATATCTTTTTGTTAAACTGCTGATACGACAGAAATCCATACTGAGAGAAATGAAGCTCCACAGCAATTCTCACCTTCACAGGTAACACCAGCATCCTCTTTGTGAGAGCAGGAGGTCCTGTGGTCCTGAAGAGAGTGAGGACAGTCCCACAGGTGGAGCTCACTGCCCCAGCACTTTACCTCATTCAGCCAAATTGGACCGTTTCCTCTCCCAAAGGCAGCATTCCCATGAGCCTTCAGTGCTGCCCCACAGCCCAGCTGTCTGCAGACCACCTGGGCATCATTTATGTCCCATAAGTCGTCACAGATGGTCCCCCAGGAGCCCTCATACCACAGCTCCACCCTCCCTGAGCACATCCTGTTGCCCCCCTGCAGTCTCAGGGGCAGGTAGCCTAGAGGGTAAATAAAGACTGTGACTGACCACAGAGCAGCAAGATACTCTGACAAGGAATGACATAGTGGACAAGTCTGAACTGAATGTACTCTGGAACATAGTTTCTCGTTGTTCATTTTAATCTAACATATATACATGTAATATGTATGTAATGTTAATAAGTATATTCTCAAACTAGAGCAAATGGGAAGCCTTGTCAGAACCACAAAACCACAGTTCTTTCAGATATGAACATTGGACTTCCACACAGTCTTTGCAGATCATTAATTAAGTCATCAGCAGTCATAATCTCCTGAGTTATGATCAGTTTTGTAGCTCTCTACCAACACCTTTTTATGTAAATGTTGTTGAATGACTAGTGTCAAGACATCTCTAACTGTGATACTGAGATTTTAATAACTAATAAGACAGAAACACCTTTCCGGTTTATACCAACCACTGCTATCATCATGTACATTAACTTCAACTTCACACAGAGTCAGAATGCCGGGTTTTGGGAGGACCACGTTGACATAGCGTCCCATTGTCCAATTACACTGGAACGAACTGGACTGTCCTGCTGCGATGGAGGGAACCACTGCACATCTGAAATGTGAAATACATTTAAAGTTCTACACATGTTAAATTAAATACATCTGATGGTAAAAAATGTTTTAAAATCCATGCCAATAAGGATAACAAGACTGTGTACAGGGGATTCTGGTTGCCATTGTCATCCAGGGAGTTTCCAACACGAATCTCTGCTCCATCGATTCTCTCTGAGCAGCAGTCCCCTCTGTTGGTGATGGTCACTGAGGTCACAGTGAAAACATCCTGCAGGTCCAGTCTCCACCATGGTTTGGAGTCCTGCTTGGTGTGAGTGCAGGACCCATCTGTGTACTTTGTATTTCTGTTTCCATCAATAGCATTGCCAGCAGCACCATAAGAGTCATATTGGGATGACTGAGTTGCCGTTCCCTTCAAAGCCACATTTTTTTCTGGAGAGAGAAGACAGATGGAGAAATTTAATTCCCACCGAGTTATGTGGGTGACTCTATAAATACTGGAAAGTTCTCCAGTCAAAATACCTTTGTCATGTATATTTACTCACACACTTTCAACAGCATTTCTTTCTACGGCAGAGTCACAGTGGTCTGAAACCTATCCCATAAAACTAGTGCGCAAAGCAAGCAGCATACACCCCTAATGGATTTATTGCAAGATCCTTCATATGTATAATTTTAATAATTAATTTTCATGCTCTGAGTAAGATTTCTCAGAATTGTCCACTGATGAATATTTTTTCAGCTCACACCTTTATCCGAAGCAATTTACAGTTAACAATTGTCCAAAGCAATTGTTAACAAACTAACTTTCTTACAATTATTTACCCATTCATTCAGGTGGGTAGTTTTTACCAGAGCAATTCAAGGTAATTCCTCAATGGTATTATAGCAGTAATGGGAACTGAGACATGAAAATGTAAGCTTCTGTTCACAAGGCCATGTCTTTATATTTATATAAAGTGATTTAATGTCAATGTACCATGCCAGGTGTCTCCTCTTTAAGGGTTAGGTCACTGCAGTGATACATACTTGAATTTATGGAATTAGCAAAACTACAGAACCAAGCTCTGGAAAACAAAGTAACAAAATTATCTTACGTTCACAGGTAATGAGGGCCACTTCACCATCATCACATTTATTCTGTCCCCAGGGAGAGGATGGACACTGCCACAGTGTGGAGTCATGTGGGCGACATTTGACAATATCCAGCCAGTTTGGAGCTCCTTTCAGTCGAGATCTTGTACTAGAAACAGTTCCACTCTTCCCACAGTTGAGTTGCTGACATATTAAACTCACAGTGTTTGTGTCCATCTGATTGAAACACACGTTTCCCCAGGTGCCATTGTAGTAAACCTCCACCTGCCCAGAGCAACCTTCAGCCAGTCTCAGATCTTTGTACTCTGCAAGAAATGGACAAGAACTTGATATTAGCAAGAGCACAAGACATCTGTAAGAACCACCACACACCAAATGAGGACACCTGGTGCCAGTCAGAACAATTAAGTATAAGGCACCAAACCATTGCCTTCCCACTGGGAAATCTTAATCGAAACAACTCTTCCCTTTGCACTCACTTGTCCTCCGAACTTGCTTCTGTTCTTTGTCACACCCCTACCTGCTCCCCTGACTGGCTCCACAATTCCCACGGTAAAGACCCGCTACTTTGCCCCTTTCGATTACGTTTCCGGATTCTCGACCCCAAATAACGTTCCCCAAACGACCTGACCCTTTGCCTGTCCCTGACTATGATATTTGCCTTGTCCCTCCTGATCGCAGAAAAGATCCTGCGTTTGGGTCCACCATCCTGCTTGTCAACTCTCAGTCTTGACAATGTCACATCACCAAAAACTGAAAGAACTGAATTATCCATCTGGATAAACAAATTGCTAACATTATTTAATTCATATTTGAAAATTAAAATTTTTGTAAGAACTAGAGTAGGACCACGAACCATTGCTACATTATATTTTTCTTCGTTATATCTTAGTGCAAGGTATTATGAACACTCCCTCCCAGAATATCTTCTCTGTTTACCAGGTCTTATGTTGTGAAAAGAACTGACCTGAACACACAACTCCTACATCCTCCTTGTGAACGCAGTCATGGTTCCCGCACTGTGAAGAGGGACAGTCCCACAGAGATGATTCGTTCCCCACACAGCCAACCTCATCCAGCCATATAGATCCATTTCCTGGACCAAAAGAGGTAGAGCGGAGAGCCATCCCACACTGGAGCTGCCTGCACACCACCTGAGCATCATTCAGGTCCCAGGAGTCACCACACACTGTCCCCCAGGAGCCCTGGTGAAACACCTCCAGCCTCCCTGCACAGCCACCCTCATCACCCACCAGCCTCAGGGACCTGTATTCTGGGAGAAGTTATCAAAAAGAAGACACCTTGTATTTGTAAAACACACATAACATTAAATAACTAGTGTAATCCATCCATATCCAAAGAATACATATACATACATACATTTTCAGAACCACTTGTCCCATACGGGGTCACGGGTAACCGGAGCCTAACCCGGCAACTCAGGGCGTAAGGCCGGAGGGGGAGGGGACACACCCAGAACGGGACGCCAGTCCGTCGCAAGGCACCCCAAGCAGGACTCAAACCCCAGACCCACCGGAAAGCAGGACTGTGGCCCAACCCACTGCGCCACCGCACCCCCTTATCCAAACAATATTCATTATGAATTCAATTTAGAAGTTGTGTGTACTCACTGGAACATGCTATGGACACATATGGGCTGGAACTGCAGTTGAATGTGTGTGGAGCACTACAGTTGACCAGGTGAAACTCAGTCCCAGAGCACTGATACCCTGTGAGACACACATCAGTGTCCCCTGTCCCAGACAGGGAGGAGCTGTAGATCCTCAGTGCAGAACCACAGCCCAGCTGTCTGCAGACCACAGAAGCCTCCTTGAAGCTCCAGGAGTCCAGGAGAACTCTGCTCCATGTGTGCTGGTAGTGAACCTCCAACTGACCCTCACAGCCACTCTCTCCAGACAGTCGGACCGTCCCATCGAGGTTGGAGAGAGATGATCCTGTAGAAACATCAGCATCTCTTACAGGGTATCTTACAGCACCAGCAGTTCATTCTGTGCTTAGTATATTTTTTGCAGAGAGTTTTATAGTAAACAGAGCTGATGTACAAAAGATTGTTTCTACACAGACATGACTGTGACCCCCCTCCTACAGTACAGTGTTGAGAACAGTGCTACTCACCATTACAGATGATTCCTGCATCGTGTCCATGAGAGCATGCAACTCGGTTCCATGAAGAAACAGCACACTGGGACAGGTGTGTCTCCTTCCCCTGACACTCAAACACATCAGTCCAGACGGAACCCTTGCCCTCTCCAAACCAGGCCTGTCCTGGTACTGCCACAGCGCTCCCACAGCCCAGCTGCTGACAGAGGACATTGGCTGCTCTCAGATCCCAGGATGCATCACACACTGTGCCCCACTCAGTGAGGTACTGTAACTCCACCCTCCCGGAGCAGGAGTCTGGGCCGTCCACCAGTCTGCCGTTTGTATGCCCTGTATGAAGAAGAAGGACACAGTAAAATATTATGGAAATAAAGACCACTGTAAATGAGGATTTTAAAAAAAATGGCAGCATACAGGTTTTGTTGGGGGCTGAAAATTTAAAACTTTCAAAAAAAATCGTTGAGTTTATTTATATTTGGATTTTCTTGAATCATCTTCTTTCAAAAAAAAAGTTTTTAAAATTTGTGTCTTGCAGAGTGAAACCGACTTTTATTTACATGGTCAGCTGATATTTTGCAGTAAAGACCACACAAACAGAATAGTAGTGTGGGACTGAATTAATTCAGTTTGTATCCACAGTGGGGTGGCACGGTGGGGTGGCGCAGTGGGTTGGACCACAGTCCTACTCTCCGGTGGGTCTCGGGTTTGAGTCCCGCTTGGGGTGCCTTGCAATGGACTGGCGTCCCATCCTGGGTGTGTCCCCTCCCCCTCTGGCCTTACGCCCTGTGTTACCAAGTAGGCTCCGTGACCCCCGTATGGGACAAGCAGTTCTGAAAATGTGTGCGTGTGTGTGTTTACAGTACAGATCTTGTGGTCCTTAGTAATGGTGATCAGTAATAAAATGTATTGGAATGTTATCTGTTGAAATTGTTAACAATGAAGACTGTATAAAGCGTGTGAAGACAACGCATCATTATTTTCAGCTTTTCCATTAATCATTTAGTGGACACCTTTGACTAAGGCAGCCAGCAATTATAAATCACACATTATCTGAAACCACTTGTCCCAGGTGGGGCCGCGGTGAACTGGAACCTAACCCAGCAACACAGGGCGCAAGGCTGGAGGGGGAGGGGACACACCCAGGATGGGCGGTTCTGTATACTGTTTTAATACACATACACACACACACACACACACACACACACACATTTTCAGAACCGCTTGTCCCATACGGGGTCGCGGGGAACCGGAGCCTAACCCGGTAACACAGAGCGTAAGGCCGGAGGGGGAGGGGACACACCCAGGACAAGCGGTTCTATTTACTGTTTTAATAGTTATGTGTCCAACAAAGTAGATGGTATACCTTGCAACTCGAATCTTACCAGAACACACGAGTCCCACGCTGTCATCATGTGAGCAGTTCTGTTTCTTTGTGGATGATTTCGGACAGGAGTAAACATTTGACTCGTTCCCTGTACACTGAATCTCCTCTGTCCACATTTGGTATCCCCCCTTCCCAAAGGCAGACCCTCCCAGCACCTTCGCAGGGATCCCGCAGCCCAGCTGCCGACACACAACTTCGGCATCCTGCAGGTCAAAGTCAGCGTCACACACTGAACCCCAGGTAATTCCATGCTGAATCTCCACTCTCCCTGAACACAGGTGTGTACCCTGTACCAGTCGCACATCTTGATGACCTGAGTGTTAAGAAGTAATGAGCTATCATTATTATAGAGTATTTTGTTCAGTTTTACACTTTACAGAGAAAATACTTGTCATTGTTTGTAGAGACAGTGGTGATGTGAACTGGAATGCAGTTTGTGTACAGGTGCAAAAGTCAATAGTGAAGCAGTGACGCTGGGTAGAAGTGAAACTTGATGGAGATTCAACACAGAGACTTGAAGACATGCTGACTTTGGGATTTGAAGGACAATGAAGACAGGGAGCTGGACAATGAGGAGGGACAAGAAGCACACAAGGAATAGGTAAATTAAAGGCATGAACAAACAGGTAAGGAACACTGGACAGAGTGAACTTAAAGAGGCAAGGAGAGAAGATCACGAGCACTGGTCGAGATTTCGCCAAGTCCATAGATGTTCTTCACTGTCTTAAAGATTGTCTGATGGTTTGGTTGAAAACAGGTGTGTTGAATCCTATTGGTTTGTTTGCTGTAAGGTCCCCTGCAAGTCATCTACAAAACTGCTGCCAGGGGTGGTGACGCAACTAATACCCCAGTAACGCAAATTCACAAAATACTGTATGCTGTTGGCAATGTTGAAAAAAAATATTTTGGAAAAATTAACTCGACTGGAACAAAAAAATGCCTGAAGGCAAGGGATTGTAGTGAAACAATGTAAAAAAAAGTGTGACACCTGCCTGCTCACCTCTTCTGGTCAAAACACGAAGTCAGTGTAAAATGTAGATCATTTATTATTTTGTGGACTGAAGTGATTGGATGAAACAATGTGCCCTGAAGTCTCTTTATCAGCTCAGTGCATGTTTGTTTGGTTGGTTGGTTTTACATGCTGTTACAAACTATGGGTAAATGCAGACACAAGGATAGGAGTACAGAACCAAGTTGAGAACATTCTTTTTTATGCCCTCAGCGAAAACACCCAACGAGGGCTATTTATAGACCTCTTAGATAGGATGATAAACTGAGTTGTGCACCTGAGCAGATGGCCCCAGCATCCTCATTATGACCACAGTTATGTTCTCCCCATCTACGTGACGCACAGTCCTTCAGTGTTGGTTCGGTGCCTCCACAGAAAGTGTCATCTTTCCAAATGTTCCCAGTTCCTGGACCAAAGTGAGCATTGAGAGGTGCGTCTACAGCATCTCCACAGCCCAGCTGTCTACACACCACTGCAGCATCAGTCATATCCCAGTCATCATCACACACAGTTCCCCACTGTCCTTGATGAAGAATCTCCACTCTCCCAGCACAGCGACTGTTCCCGTTCACCAGCCTCACGTCACTGCCTGGAAGAAGAGACACAGAGGCACTTCAGTTAAATAATTTCAATGTTGATAAAGAGTCTGTCACCTTGTTCTCAAACTGGTAAGACATCAAATAGTATCCAACATATATTAAGCTGACTGGCTGCTTTTTACATCAGCAATGTCGGCCTGTAGAGTGTAAAGCTGAGTCCCACTGAAATTTACTCCTGATACAAACACATTTCATCATATTCTTTTCTAATCTACAGTGGATATCAAAAATCTACAGCATTATTTAAATTTCAGCTTTTTTGATGTATAGGTTGAAATTTAAATTAGACCTTATAACCATGAATAGTTAATGGATAAACACACACAGGCTGAAACCGCTTGTCCCAAGTAGAGTCATTGCAAACCGGAGCCTGACCCGACAACACAGGGTGCAAGGCTGGAGATGGAGGGGACACACCCAGGATGGGATGCCAGTCCGTCGCAAGGCACCCCAAGTGGGACTCGAACCCGAGACCCACTAAAGAGCAGGACCCGGCCAAGCCCACTGCACCATTATGCCCGCCAATGGATAAACAAGTTAGCAATCTTCAAAGTAATAATTTAAAATTTAAAAAATCAAATCTATGGATACACAAACACACATTTGGATCAAGTGGTAACATATGAAAATGTAGAAAGAGTTCCTCTTTAATTTCTACATTAATTTGTACATTCTTACAGTGAAGCTAATGTGTCCACATTACAATCTAACAGGCTTGAAGCTAACAGTAAAGTGTTGATTTGAAAGTCCTTGCATAAAATTTAATATTTGAAGTTTAAATTTGGTTCATATGGTTGAAACAAACGAACTGTACTTAAGAATCACACATCTGCATCTATGTGTCTCTCTCTGCTAATGTAATGTACACATTGTATTTTCGATGCGATGTACGTCGCTTTGGAGAAAAGGGTCTGCTAAATGAATAAATGTGAATTCTAACAGATCAAGGAGAACATACTTATTTAACCCATTAGTAATTAAAATACATTTTAAAAAAATAAAAGTTACAAATTTGTGCAACACATAACTTCAGCGAACTTACTTTCACAGGTAATACTGGCGATGTCATTATCGCCACATGTGTTGTGTCCCCAGGGAGAGGATGGACACTGCCACAGTGTGGAGTCATGTGGGCGACATTTGACAGAATCCAGCCAGTTTGGAGCTCCTTTCAGTCGAGATCCTGCACTTGAAACAGTTCCACTCTTCCCACAGTTGAGTTGCTGACATATTAAACTCACAGTGTTTGCGTCCATCTGATTGAAACACACGTTTCCCCAGGTGTCATTGTAATAAACCTCCACCTGCCCAGAGCAACCTTCAGCCAGTCTCAGATCTTTGAATTCTAACAAAAAAAGAAAGAGGTTGACAAATATTATAATGTAAGCAACAATCACTCTCTCAGACATACTATTACTCACTGCAGTACGGTAAGCAATAACATCTTATTTACATATTGATGTTTCACCAATCACATTTTACACATTTCCTTTTAAAATTAACTTTTAAAATAATGACCACATTCCATACCTGAGCACACAATGCCTACATCCTTCTCATGTCCACAGTCATGTTGTCCCCACTGTGAAGAGGGACAGTCCCACAGGGACAACTCATTTCCCACACAGCCCACCTCATCTAGCCAGGTGGATCCATTTCCTGCACCAAAAGAGGTGGAGTTGAGAGCTGTCCCACACTGGAGCTGCCTGCACACCACCTGAGCATCATTCAGGTCCCAGGAGTCATCACACACTGTCCCCCAGGAGCCCTGGTGGAACACCTCCAGCCTCCCTGCACAGCCACCCTCATCACCCACCAGCCTCAGGGATCTGTGTTCTGGGAGAAGGTACAAAGGATGTAAAGAAGATACCATGTATTTGTAAAACAGGCATAACATTAAATAACTAGTTTAATCCACCCATATCCAAGTAATATTCTTCTGCGATATGTTTTGTAATGAATGTGTTTTCTGTGTATGTCTGTTCTGAAAGGAGATACACAGGGATGGAGGTACCATGTTTTTCTATTGTATAGGATTAACATTAAGTTACTAGTGTAATAGGGGGGCACGATGTGCAGCAGGTTTGGCCTGTGGTTCAAGTCCGCTTGGGGTGCCTTGCAGCAGACTAGCATCCCATCCTGAGTGTGACCCCTCCCCCACCAGCCCCACGTCCTGTGTTGCCGGGTTAGGCTCTGACTTGCTGCGACCCCGTATGGGACAAGCGGTTTCAGTCAATGTGTGTGTTTGTGTGTGTGTACAATACTCATCACAAATGTGCTTTATAATGAGGGATCAGTACTCACTGGAACACACTATGGACACATATGGGCTGGAACTGCAGTTGAGTGTGTGTGGAGCACTGCAGTTGACCAAGTGAAACTCAGTTCCAGAGCACTGATACCCTGTGAGACACACATCAGTGTCCCCTGTCCCAGACAGGGAGGAGCTGTAGATCCTCACTGCTGAACCACAGCCCAGCTGTCTGCAGGCCACAAAAGCCTCCCTGATGCTCCAGGAGTCCAGGAGAACTCTGCTCCAGGTTTGCTGGTAGTGAACCTCCAACTGACCCCCACAGCCACTTTCTCCAGACAGTCGGACCGTCCCATTGAGGCTGGAGAGAGATGATCCTGTAGAAACATCAGCATCTCATAATGGGTATGTTACAGCACCAGCAGTTCATTTTGTGTACAGTATATTATTCTTAAATGAGTTTTAGAGCCAACGGAACTGATTTACTGAAGATCGTTTCTATCCAGACATTTGACTGTGATTCCTCTCCTACAGCATAGTTATGAGCACAGCACTCCTCACCATTACAGATGACTCCCGCATCGTGTCCATGAGAGCATGCAACTCGGTTCCATGAAGAAACAGCACACTGGGACAGGTGTGTCTCCTTTCCCTGACACTCAAACACATCAGTCCAGATGGGGCCGCTGCCCTTTCCAAACCAGGCCTGTCCTGGCACTGCCACAGCGCTCCCACAGCCCAGCTGCTGACAGAGGACATTGGCTGCTCTCAGATCCCAGGATGCATCACACACTGTGCCCCACTCAGTGAGGTACTGTAACTCCACCCTCCCGGAGCAGCGGTCCGGGCCGTCCGCCAGTCTGCCGTTTGTGTACCCTGCGGAAAGAGCAGACAGGCAGCTGAATATCAGGGAAATACAAAACACTGTAACTAAGAATTTAACAAAATTATCAGCATAAAATCTATTTTCAATCATTTTTTAGTTTTTCTTTGTTAACCATTATTTAGTTGACACCTTTGCCCAAGGCAGCTTACAACATTAGATTTGTATACTGAGCAACTTACAATTATTGACCCATGTACAGAGTTTCAATGATTTTATTGTATCAGTTTTAGGTAAATACCTTCTTCAAGGGTACTGCAGCAGCGGTGGAGACTGAACTTGTGCCCCTTGTCTGATGACAGCTCCTTTAAAGATGACTGCTATAACAACTAAGCTACCCACTGTCCATATTTTACTACTAATTTAGTAATACAATGGTTAATTTTCTGGGCGCCTCCCACAGGAGCTGGTCTGAGCACGTTCCACTGGGAGGAGACCCCAGGGCAGTCCCAGGGCATGCTGAACAGATTATATCTCATGTCTGGTCTTGGAACACCTGGGTGTCCCCCTGGAGGAGCTAGAGCATGTGGTTGGGGATAGGTAGGTTTGGGCCCACTTGCTCTGCCTCCTACTACTGGGACCCTCACCAGGAAAAGAAGAAGGAAACTGACTGACCATCTTATTTGATAAACGCACACATTGTACATTTTCTATATTTGTATGGAACAAATGTTTTAAACAGTCAAGGACACTGATGGAAAAAATATGTGAACCTCTAGGATAAAGATCTTAAAAAGGCGATTGGAGTCATATATTCCAATAAATACAGGTATGAGTTAGACTTGGTTTCATATGAAAACCATATTCTGATTAGTTGCTCTTCACAACAGAGCTTTGTGGAATATGTGGAATATGGCTCTGCCAAAAGAGATTTCAAAGGACCTCAGAAGAAGAGTTGAAGCTCATAAGATTGGAAACCATTAAAAAAAGGATTCTTAAAGGCTTGGACCTCCACTGCTGAGCAGATTCCATTTGTTGCTCTCCTTCGGCTTGAGTGCTCTACATAGATTAGTGCAAAGGCATGCAGAATAATCTGAAAGAATCCAAGGGTGACAGCTAAGGATCCACAGGCACATCTTACACTTGCATGTAACATCTGTGATCATGAGTTTACAGTAAGAAAAATAACGAACATGAGTTGTGTTCATGAGAGGTTAACCACAGAGGAAGCCAGTGTTCTTCAAAAAACTGGTGTGTGTCTCAAGTTTGCTAAGAACAACTTAGATGTTTCACAGCACTACTCCAACAATGTTCTGTGGACAGATGAGACAAAAGCTGAACTTTTTGGTAAATGTACATAGTGCCATGTTTAGAGAAAACAAAACGCTGCATACCAAACGTAAAACCTCATCCCAACAGTAAAGAATGGTGGAGTGAGTATAATGCTGTGGGGCTGCCTTGTTTGTCAGGGTCTCAATGGTTTGCAGCCACTAACAGATCAAGTCCAAGTTGTATATGGAAATTCTGCTGGAGAATGTCAGGTCTGTGAACTACAACTTGAAATAAGCTGGGTCATGCAACACAAAAACGATCCAAAAAACAGGAGTAAATCAACAGTAGAGTATTTTTACAGTGGTTGAGTCAGAGTCCTGACCTTAATCTCATTGAAACACTATGGTGTTATCTGTTCAAACAAGATGTGAAAAATATGCCTGAAATGGGACAGTTTTGTACAAAAAAATGCACCAAAATGCTTGCAAAAAGTATCTACAAAAAGCATTTGCTTCGGGTGCCTGCCAATAACGGAGCTTCCAGTAGTTGCTAAATATATGAGTTCACATACTTTTTTCATCAATGACCTTGACTGTGTGAACCATGTATTGCATAAAATGTAATGTGAAATGTGTGTGTTTTAAATACGACTTAAGATGTAAATCATATCACGTTTTATGAACCATTTGGATAATTCTAAAGGCTCAAAACTGCTAACACGTTTGCCTTTATTATAGAACAAATGTGGAAAAGCACTCATTGCAGATATGTTCATTCAAGGTGCTAAACTTGAAACTTTCTCATTCGAAGTAGATATTCTACACAATGTCCAACATCCTTCAACCCTTACCAGAACACACAAGTCCCACGCTGTCATCACGTGAGCAGCTCTGCTTCTTTGTGGATGATTTAGGACAGGAGTAAACATTTGACTCGTTCCCTGTACACTGAATCTCCTCTGTCCACATTTGGTATCCCCCCTTCCCAAAGGCAGACCCTCCCAGCACCTTCGCAGGGATCCCGCAGCCCAGCTGCCGACACACAACTTCGGCATCCTGCAGGTCAAAGTCAGCATCACACACTGTGTACCAGGTAATTCCATGCTGGATCTCCACTCTCCCCGAACACAGGTGTGTACCCTGTACCAGTTGCACATCTCTGTGGCCTATAGTTAAAGAAGAAATTTAAAGTGAATGTTCAGCTTTGACTAATGTTACATGCAAATGCAAAAAAGTAAACGTATTATATAGGTTACAGATAGGGTAACAATCTACAGTGTAAATTAGATAAAACTGTTTAGATTTTGCATATATTTCCAATAATCCTTCAGTTGGAATTTAAGGACAATACACCTTAGGTAGAACACTAGTACATTACACAGCATTGACAATGAGAAACACACTTACAGAAGCACAGTGTGTTCGAATAGTAGGAGAATACTATCAATGGATACCTAGATGAAAGCCATAATAAGTAATGGAAAGAAACACTGATCAGGGGCCGGATTCAAACCCCAGACCTTGTACCTAAGTGCCAGTAAAGCATTCTGCTGCGCCGCTGTGCTTTGAGCAAAAACTAAAAGTTAAGTTATATCCCACAGACATAGAAAGTGAGAGAATCAGTACAGAAAATGAGAAGTCATCAGGAATGGAAAAACTGGTTGCGATGAAAGACCATTTGAATATATTGTTTGCAAACTGTCTCAGAAGAATAAAACTGAGTGGATTGTTGAACTGAAGGTCACAGAATGGACGAGGACATGACAACTTGTGATATATTTGTATTTATATGTATATATAAATGCATATGAAAAGCCTTTCTTTGCAAATTCACTAAGCAGTTATATTACCTGTGGGATTTATGTCCTACCTGAGCAGATAACTCCAGCATCATGAGCATGAGTACAGTCATGTTTACCCCATCCGTTATGTTGACAGTTTTTCAGTGTTGACTCAGATCCTACACAGGACACCTCATCCATCCAGATGTTCTCAGATCCTGGTCCAAAGTGATCATATTGCGGTGCTGCTACAGCATCTCCACAGAACATCTGTTTACACACCACTGATGCATCATCCATATCCCATCTATCTCCACACACAGTTCCCCACTGTCCTTCATGAAGAAGCTCCACTCTCCCAGCACAGGGACTGACACCATCCGCCAGCCTCACATCACTGTCTGCAAGAACAGGAGAGAGGATTAAGCTGTTTCCAAGTGCTGGATGTAAAGCAGGGGGTAGGTGGAAGCATAGGGGTTAAAACAACTGGCTTTAGACCCAAAGGTTGCAGGTTTGAGTCTCACCTCCAGCTGTAGTACTCTTGAGCAAGGTACTTACCCTGAATTGATCCAGTAAAATTACACTGCTGTATAAATGGGAAATAAGTGTAACCTTAACATTGCAAGCTGCTCTGGAGGAAAGTATCAGTGAAATGAGTAAATGTAAATTCTTACCAATATATGCATATAATTTACTCCAAGTTATTATTATATTCTTTGATCTCTGCAGTGGTTCCCAGTGAAGAGCAGTAGGAAGTAAACTGGTAAGAACTAATGCTTTTGAACTTCGATGTTGCAGGTTTGAATCCCGCCTCCTGCTGCGGTATCTTCGATCAAGGTACTCACCCTGAATTGATAGACTAAACATTTCCCTGCTTTATAAATCTTTAATAAGTATCTTAACATTGTAAGTTTGGAGAAAAGTTAGATAAATGTCACAACTAAGACTTACGTACACCTACAAAGCAGTGATTTGTTTCGTCTCTTCCAATTTTACAGAACTCACACGTAGGTACAGCGCATACTTTAATAACAGAATATAAATGGCTAAAATTATTAAATGCATTGCTGGTGGTAAACTTCAGTTCAGACCCCCTTTTCTGGAAGAGGTACGACACCATTTTAGCTATTCCTCATCTGTCAGTGTAACTTAATAAACCCTAGTTCCCTCACCCTGCTGACCATAACTGTGTGTAAATGGGTGAACTTGAGCCCAACACCCCAGACTGCCTGCTCTCAACAAGTGTGTTAGGGTGACCATTGGATGTTCCAGAACTGCTTCCTAAACAGTAATGCATTGTGTTAGAATGCCCAAGAGAGGTGTGCAGCCTGTTGGCCTTGGATCTTCAGGTACCCCCCCCCCCCCCCCCCCAACTTATAACAAGCTATGTTACACATTTCTTGTCTGTTTTTCTCATTTATTTTATTTTTTTTTTTAAAAATCTCTGAAGCAATACCAAATAAATCTGTGTTAAATCCTTTATCAATGAACACATCCAAAGCAGGACTGAGGTGGACTGGAGCCGATCCTAGAAGCACAGGGCAAAGGTAAACTTTAGAGCGGTCGCAGACAAAATGGACACACAAAGCAGGCAATTTAGTCACCAGTTAACCTGAAACATGTTTTTGGACTGTGGGAGGAAATTCAGTATGGGGGTAACATGCAAACTCTTCCAAGTCAGAGACCATCTTTGAACATTTGTACAATTCAGGTGCTTGAGACACTAGTATTGCCCCTGTACCAGTGCCACCGCACTGTATGAAATAACACCAGTCCCTCATAAAACAATTTTTTCATTATCTAAAATTACCCCATTATGTGGTTGGACTGCCACTGTTTCGTATGGAAAAAAATAATTGGTTCCCGACTAAATATGTCACTTTACATGAATTAAAAAACCAAAATAAAATATTGTTTTTGAGAGACTACTATTATGGTTTTACCATAATTTTAGAGTATAATTATGAACTTTACACTTAAACTTATCACCTCGAATGTAATTAAGAGCAGGAGGCATCAAATATTCTTAAGTATGAGGCTGCTGCAGACACATTAATACATTTTTTCAGAGAATGTGAGAGGATAGAAGGTCAAATTCAAAGACAAATTCAACTTTATTGTCATTCTACCTGTAGGTGAGTTACACATACTGGAGAACGAAATTTCGGTTCTCTTTGGACCTCCGTGCCACGTAGAACATACAGTGTTTGTAAAAAAAAAATAAAATGACTGGAATTCATTTAAGTAGTGGAAAAAAGGTCAGTATAAAGCTTCATATACAGCCCTGCTTCTACACTGCTCTCTATGAGACTCTGTATGTAATGGGGGGGTGTGCCTTTACTCACTCAGATTATGAAAGACTAGGCCTACATTCAATAATACACAAATTTGGCAATTCTGTAATGGCCCACGCAAGGAAAACCTCTCAAAAATACAAAGAAGGGAAGCTAAGTTTTCCATAGTTCATTGATGAAGGATAAAGCCCGTACCCAAAAATTTCAAAAGGAGTTATACAGCAAAAGGACTTCATTTTGAAAGTATAGGTCTGCTTTTGTAAAAATGAGATCAGATTTAATTATTCGAAACATTGTGTAACTTACATGGCAGGAGACAGTGGTGAAAGAAAGAAAAAGGAAAGATGAAAAATGAGTCAATACGTCATAAGGTACCAGGGTCTCGTGCAGAATATGACATTTTATTGTTCTACCTTGAAAGTTATAAAAACTATAATTAAATTTAATTCAGTCACGACAGAAAGTGAATTGGAAGGACAGTGGGATGAAAAGTTAAGAGAAATACATGAAAATTTAGTCAATATGGTTGAAGGTAACATTGCTTCATGCCTCATATGAAGTTCAAAGCTGTGCCTTGAAAGTTGTAAAAATGAGATGGAAAGAAGATTATGAATAAAAAAGACATAATGAAGAAAACAGCAAGCTGGCCGTGTCAAAACATGCACACACACACACACACACACATTTTCCAAACTGCTTGCCCCATGCAGGGTCACGAGGAGCTGGACCCTAACCTGGCAACACAGGGCAAAAGGCTGGAGAGAGTGGGGACACACCTAGGACAGGATGCCGGTCTGTTGCAAGACACCCCAAGCAGGACTTGAACTCCAGACCCACTGGAGAGCAAGACCCAGTCCAACCCCCACATCCCCACATCCCACCTACTGTGTCAAAACAGCTTGATAAAAAGAAGAAAAAAAAAATCCTTGCTGTAACTCTATCTCATTTCTGCCCACAAACTTGGACATGTCTGCAAAAAAGCCTGCTTCTGAAAGCCTTTCTCTGAACTGTCGCTTTGTGAAAAGGTAAATCTTTTTTGAATTTGCCTTTAGATACGCAACATTACAAACAGCCATATTCATCGTGTGTAAGGGAACATTCAAGGCACAACCTGGAGGGGTACCAACACACGTACTGCTGTGTGTCCAGTCACCTGCTTTAGAAAAGCTTTCAGAAGCAGCTGTGACAGAGGGCCACCGTTCCTGCAAGGCAGGGAGAGGAGTGGTCTGATGGGTTGAGCTGCCACATGTTTGGGTCAGCTGGCAAAGGCCAAATCACCTTTGATGGAACCCGAAAATGAGTTATGAGTTTTCTAAGCAAGATTCCACTTAATTGAAATGATTTACATAAACAGGTGTTGATATTGTAACG
The DNA here is from genome assembly GCF_900964775.1 of Scleropages formosus. NCBI lineage: Eukaryota > Metazoa > Chordata > Actinopteri > Osteoglossiformes > Osteoglossidae > Scleropages > Scleropages formosus. The sequence continues at coordinate 9,520,232 of NC_041810.1, forward strand.
GCGTTGAGGGGAGTTATACCAGCATCATGTAAATAGTTGATATTGGTGTCCATGTACGTACATAGTTCTGTGTGTGTTGTGCTGATTGGTTGTCATTCTATTTATGCTCAGTGTTCGAGGGGGGAATTCTGGGGAGGTCGAGGGGTAACCCCTTCACCATTGGGCGCGGTAGGGGGGCTGGGAGTGACCCGGGGGATTCTCCAGTATTCTGTACTGGTTGAGGTGTCTTTGTTAAGACTGTTGCTAAATGGTATCTATGTGTTTAATCAAGAACATATATCTTTTACTCTGACTCCTGAGCTAGTTTCTAGTAGCTCCATGGGGGGATTGCTACAATATAAATGGTTTCTCACCACACATACATACAATGTGGAACAGAATATTAGCATATGTTGTATAATATTAACACCTCCAGTAACCCCCACCTTCTGCACCTTTGATCTGAGAAGAGGAGGTGTGTTGGGTTTTCTGCAAACAGAAGACGAGGAAAGCACCAGGCCCAGACGGTGTCTCACCAGCCTGCCTAAAAACCTGTGCTGACCAGCTGGCCCCTATCTTCACAAAGATCTTCAACAGATCACTGGAGATGTGCGAAGTTCCTTCCTGCTTCAAACGCTCCACCATCATCTCCATCCCAAAGAAACCCAAAATCACAGGACTTAATGACTACAGACCTGTCGCCTTAACGTCTGTGGTCATGAAGTCACTTGAAAAACTGGTGTTGGACTACCTGAAGGACATCACTGGACCCTTGCTGGACCCCCTGCAGTTTGCTTATCGAGCAAACAGGTCTGTGGATGATGCAGTCAACATGGGACTGCACTACATCCTGCAACATCTGGACAAACCAGGGACTTATGTGAGGATCCTGTTCGTGGACTTCAGTTCGGCCTTCAACACCATCATCCCACACCTCCTCCTGTCCAAATTAACCCAACTCTCTGTGCCCACCTCCATCTGTCAGTGGATCACCAACTTTCTGACAGACAGGCAGCAGATAGTGAGGCTGGGAAAATTCTCATCCAATACTCGCACGATCAGTACTGGCGCCCCCCAGGGATGTGTGCTCTCCCCACTGCTCTTCTCCCTGTACACCAACGACTGCACCGCTAAAGACCCCTCAGTCAAACTCCTGAAGTTTGCAGATGACACCACACTCATTGGCCTCATCCGGGATGGTGACGAGTTTGCTTACAGACAGGAGGTCCAAGAGCTGGCTGTCTGGTGCAGTCATAACAACCTGGAGCTGAACACGCTCAAAACAGTGGAGATGATCGTAGACTTCAGGAGAAACACCTCAGCATTATCCCCACTCACCATCATGAACAGCACTGTGGCAACAGTGGAGTCATTCAGGTTCCTGGGTACCACCATCTCACAGGACTTGAAGTGGGAGTTCCACATAGATTCCATTGTGAAGAAGGTCCAGCAGGGGTTGTACTTTCTTCGCCAGCTGAGGAAGTTCAACCTGCCACAGGAGCTACTGATGCAATTCTACTCTGCGGTCATCGAGTCTGTCCTCTGCACCTCTATAACTGTCTGGTTCGGCTCAGCTACGAAATCAGACATCAGAAAATTACAGCAGAGAGTTCGGACTGCTGGAAGAATCATCGGCACACCCCACCCCAGCTCTCCAAGAAATATACTCGTCCAGAGTCAGTAAAAGGGCTAGAAAAATCATTCTAGACCCCTCACATCCAGGCCACTTCCTCTTCGAACCCTTGCCATCTGGCCGGCGCTACAGAGCACTGAGCACCAGGACAGCCAGGCACAAGAAAAGTTTCTTTCCTCAGGCCATCTACCTCATGAACAACTAAATCCCCCCTAGAGAGTAAACCAGCGCAATACACAAGGCTATTTATATTTATAATTATTTCTATCACATCATATGTCTTACTCACATTCCCTTGCATTTGTATAGAACATACCTGTACATACATATAATGTCTAGTGACTATTTTTGTATATTGTGTACTTTATGTTTTTTATAAATTTTTTATCCTTTATTCACATATTCTATCTTCTCATCTGTGTCTTGTCACTGTCATTCTGTCTGTTTGTTCTGTCTGTGCTCTGGAAGTTTGTGTCACCAAGACAAATTCCTTGTATGTGTGAACATACTTGGCAATAAAGCTCGTTATTATTCTGATTCTGATTCTGATACATTACATCCGAAAACATTTTTAGAAGATGGTATGAGAACAATATTGTATTTGAGACAATGGTTACTTGGTTACTCTCAATACCTTCCGAAGAATGGAATAGTCTACCGGTTACTGTCAGAAATGCCCCGTCTGTTTCTGTTTTCAAATCCCAATTAAAGACTTACATATTCTCTCAGGCATTCCACCTCGAAATGTAATTTCACCTGCCTTGGTTGTTTATCACCTTTATAAAAACGCATATTAAATTTAAGTAACATATTACTAATTCTGTTCTATCTTCTTGTTGAGCATTACCTCGCTACAGAAGACCTGAGGAGGCCGGCTGTTGGTGACAGACGAACCCCGTGCTGATTGCAGATGATGTCCATCTGCTGAGCTGGGGATCCAAGATGCCATTTAGCAACATAATCATTATTACTTGTTACACACTGGCTTACAATTGTTGCTTTCTAGAATGCCCAGGAGGAGTGGGAAACTACTGGCCCATGGACCCCCAGAGGTTTTTTCTCCCTCAACTTTCAGTTTGGAGTTTTTGTTCCTTTCCCCGGTGGCCAGTGGGCATACTTATAATTGTATAAAAGTACTTTATTATGGTAGCCATTAGTCAACTGTCTTCTTTGTTTGTATGTTTTTCTTGCCTTATGTCTGTGTTAAAGCCCTCTGTGTCACTGCATGAGAAGAGCGCTCTATAAAAATAAATTGAATTGAATTGAGGGGGAGCATGGTGGTGCAGTGGGTTGGACCAGGTTCTGCTCTCTAGTGGGTCTGGGGTTCGAGTCCCGCTTGGGGTGCCTTGCGACGAACTGGCGTCCTGTCCTAGGTGTGTCCCCTCCCCCTCTGGCCTTATGCCCTGTGTTTCCGGGTAGGCTCCCGTTCCCTGTGACCCTATATGGGACAAGCGTTTCAGAAAATGTGTGTGTGAATTGAAAGATTGAGCTCTCGATCTCAACTGAGCAATTTGCTGTTATTTTGGATGCTGTTCCCAAATGGCCCTCCTACTTAGATTATGAAATACAAGGAAATATAACACCCTGTATTCAAATGTGTCATTGAATAGTGTCCACATTCCTAACAAGAAATTCAATGTCTTCTTAGGGCTAGGGTTATGTAATGAATATTAGTCTAATAAATATTCTATTCCCATGTAACTCTAATTCGTACTCAAAATACTATGTTATATCGGAAAGGAGCTAAGAATCGACCGAGGCCGCATTGTCTCAGAACTGAGACAACAGATGTTTCCATTAAAATTATCCTTTCATATGCCCTACAAACCAAGTGTTAATCAGTTATGTGAGATTTGTGCGCTGGAACAAGAAGCAACGGTAAAGCTATTCTTTAACTATTTACGAAAACATGTTTTGGTGTAAACTCGAAAACACTTGAAAGTAAAAGTGGATTTCACAAATAATATTTTTTAAGCAAAAAGACTTTAATCAAAATCTGTGTTTCCTAATCTACATGTAATCCTTGGTAAATGTCACAACCACAAACAAAAACGGCAAAAGCTGAACTCCATTTTAAACTACCGAAAGTTTAATTTGAACCATTATTTAGATTTTACAAGATGTAAAGAATGGTGCACTTTCAAGCATTGTGAAATTTATAATTTACTTAAAATGTATCTGTCAATTTCAGAACCGCTTGTCCCATACAGGGTCGCGGGGAACCGGAGCCAACCCGGTAACACAGGGCGTAAGGCCGGAGGGGGAGGGGACACACCCAGGACAGGACGCCAGTCCGTCACAAGGCACCCCAAGCGGGACTCAAACCCCAGACCCACCAGAGAGCAGGACCCGCTCCAACCCACTGCGCCACCGCAGCCCCCCTTAGTAAAAGTATGAATAGTAATAATAATAATTCTGTGTGATTTCAAAAGCCAAATCAGCCACTGGAGAAATTATGGTAACAACCTGTTTGTGTGATTCAAAGGGAATGGAGCAATGAAGAGTAAAATGTAGCATTCATACAAATTGTTTAGACTTAAATTTTAAGAGGGCAAGTCTAGAGGATCCACCCCAGCCCTGTTCGTATGTAATATAAAGCTTTCTTTGTCTTCAGTCTACCTTCATAAAATCCTGGCTGATTCAAGAAAGAACAATTAGTACTTGATCTATGCAATAATAAGAATGAATTCTTTACTGTACAGTATTAATTTCTGGATCCATAACAATCTGTACTGCATTTAATTTTATTTATTGTTCCATTGTGTCATTTAATTACAGCACTATATACTATTACTGTGTATTAGTAGATTTTTACCATGAATAGATGCAGAACTTGTGAAAAAATAAAAAGCCCGATGGTGTAATGTATCATTCTTGCATGTTTGTACATTCTTATGGTTCATATAAAACAGTAGAAGGATATTTTTCACTACTGACAAAGCTGACTTGCAACGGGAGTCATTAAAATGGAGCCCAGTTGTAAACGAAGGACTGGCCGTATATTATTGTGGCACGCACCGCCGGGGGGTTTGGATGGGGCAAAAAAGGACTCGGAGATAGTGTTCATGATGAACAATTTATTAGAAGAACAGCACCAGGGAAATAATGCTCTCGGCCTGGGAATCCCGCTTCCTGCAGGACCTGCGCTTACAGCCAGCCTTCCTAGCCTACTTAGCACTTGGTGCCTGGTACCTCTCTCCCCCCACACTTGCAGCCACAGTCAACCCACCATGTCCCCCCGACGTGCCCCCAGTGGTTACACACATTATTTACAGGTTTTCCAGAATGCAACTATTTACACAAAACCAGTAACGCGGGTCGTTACATTATTTATTTCTTATATTGCAATGACCCAGATCTGTCGGTTAACAATAGCAAAAAGAAAATGAAAATGTGCAGAAATTAATTCATGCCAGGATCAGTTACAAGTATCATAGCAATTCCTACCTGTTCAAAATATTTTTACTTTCTTGTTACATTGAATGCCTGCTCTGAACCCATAACCAGAGACAGTAGCTGGGTTTCAATGACCTGTTTGGGCTTGGCTACATGCATGTATTTCTACCGTGTCTTTGTCAAGACTGGGGAAAGGACTCGTATGACAGTGTAGCAAGCAGAAATTAATTAATATGCCTATTGTATTAACACCGGGTATATTTTTTATATGATGTTATGGCGGGTTTTTCATTGCACTGGGTTCCGTTACGCTTTTGAAGTGTGCACGTAATTTTTACAAACGCTTTTTTAATTGTCACACTTTTTCATAAATATCTTGTCATAAAACTAATGTTAAGAACAAATAACTGTGGAGAATGGATAAATTGCAGTAACAAATTTCAATGAGAAAAAACATTTGAAAATCCTTTAAATATGAGTGCATCTGTTTCGGCGCAGGTCGATACCAAACTTTCCTTTCCCTATTGTTTTTATCATTATATGGTGCTTTTAGAAAATATTCAGACCCCTTCAGTTTTTTATGTTGCATTCATATGCAAAAATAATTTCCATTAACTTTTCCCTTCAATTTACCCTCAATATCCCATAATGACTAAGCAAAAGCAGGATTTTAAACATTTTGCTAATTTATTAAAAATAAGACACTGAAATATCATCTAACTACTGAAACCCTTTACGTAGCTGGCAGTGATTACAGCCTGGAGTCTTCTTGGGTATAACTTGACAAGCTCTGTGTACCTGGATTTAGGGATTTTCTGCCATTTTTTTCTGAAGATCCTCTCAAGCTCTGTCAGCTTGCTTGGGGACCATCAGTAGACAGCTATTTTTTGGTCCCTCCAGAGATGTTCAATTGGATTTAGGTCCAGGCTCTGGTTGGGTGACTCAAAGACATTCACAGAGCTGTCCCTAAGTCACTCGTTTGTTGTCTTTGCTTTGTGCTTAAAGTCATTGTCCTATTGGAAAGTGAACCTTCACACCAGAGCGCTCTAGAGAAGGATTTTATGAAGGACATCACTGTACTTTGCTCCATCCAGATTTCCCTGGACTCTGCCATGTCTCCAAGTTTTAATTGTTGAAAAACAACCCCGCAGCATGATGCTGCCACCACCATTCTTCACCGTTGGGATGGTATTGCGCAGGTGATGAACAGTGCCTAGTTTCTTCCAGAAATGACACTTAGAATTGAGGTTCAACTGTTCAATCTTGGTTTCTCACAATTTGAGAGTCATTTAAGTGTCTTTTTTGTAAACTCAAAGTAAGTTTTCATGTGTCTTTTACTAAGGAGAGGTTTCCATCTGGCCTCTCTACCAAAAAGCCCAGATAAGTAGAATGTTGCAGTGATGGTTGCCATTCTGGAAGTTTCTCTCATCTCCGCACAGGATCTCTGGAGCTCAGCTAGAGTGACTATCACTCTTGGGAGTCTCTCTAACCAAGGCCTTTCCCCCCGATTGCTCAGTTTGACCAGGTGGTCAGCTCTAGGAAGAGTCAGGATGGTTCCAGACTTCTTCCATTTGAATAATTATGCAGGGCACTATGCTCTTCGGAATCTTCCACGCTGGAGAAAATTTTTTGTAGTCTTCCCCAGATCTATGCCTCAACTCAGTCTTGTCTCTAAGCTATGCAAGCAATTCCTTTGACCTCATGGTTTGGCTTTTGCTCTGGTAACACATTGTTAACTGTGGGACATTCTATAGACAGGTGTGTGCCTTATTAAATCATGTCCAATCAACTAAATTTACCACAGGTGGACTCAAAACAAGGTGTAGAAACATCTCACAGATTATCAATAGAAATGGGATGCATCCTAACTAAATTTCAAGTGTCATAGCAAAGGGTTTGAATACATATGTCAATATGATATCTCAGTTTTTTATTTTTATAAAATTGCTAAATTTTCTAAAAATCTGTTTTTGCTTTGTCATTATGTGGTATTTAGTGTAGACTGATGCAGGGAAACTGATGATTGTAGCATAAGGCTGCAACATAAGGAAAGGCAAAAGTGAAGGGGTATGAATACTTTCTGAATGCACTGTAAACAAAATAAATAAGAAGTTTTCAATCTGAAAACTGTACAAGGCTACAGCAGCATACCGACAGCAATCTAACAACAGTAGTCACTGAAGTAAATGAATATCACAGTAAAGCATAAATTAATAAATAGTATAGATGGCTCATTGCAACTATGTACGTTATATTAGCATTTCAACCCTACTAATAATAAGCAGTAATACATACAGACATTATTTCAATGTATTAACATTTATGTAGATATATAAAGTCACAAAATGAAGACCTGGAAGTAGTTTTATAGCTAATCTAATAAATATTACATTCTTTGTATGGCTATGGTGAGGTTCTTTTTCTGCTTGGCTAAATTACAATCCCAAAATGAAATTATGTGTCCATAGCAATTGCTAAAATCCACAGAAGATAAAAATTTGAAAAAATTTAAAGGAATACCATAGATAATTAATTTACAAAATTTTACTCAGATCTGATTGACTGCATTACATCCTCACCATAATCTTAAGACTTGACCCTACAATGCGTAACAGAAGCAAACACAAAAGAGGGTACTTAACTCACCGGCTGTGGTGGACAGGAGCAGGGATGAGAGCATGAGGATGAACAGACAGCTCTCCATCTCCATGAGCACAAACCAACTGTCCTCAGAGCAAAGTTCAGAACCCAACCTTGAGCTGTGAGCTCTCAGGGCGAGCGAGTGCCTTTGTACCATCCTGGACCCCCATGGAGAACACGCCCCCAGCCACCAATCACACTCAGCATTGCCTTATGAGAGGAGTACAGGAACACATGAAAAGTGTGGAAACACCAATCAGAGGAATCTCTGTGTGTTTCCTCCATATATACAGATACTGTAGCGCCGAAGTCTGATCTGACTCCGCCTTCCACTGTAAACCATTCAAACACCAACATTCACAACACAGTTAAAATGTGAGCTCAAGGGATTTTAAATTAATTACTAGAAGTGACACAGGTGAATTTATGGAGGTTTTCTATAAAAATTAAAAGTGGCAGAAATAAACAAAAAAAAAGGCAAATGAAAAGAGAAACTATCTCCCTCGACAAATAATAAGCCAACAGCAAGCATGGTCCCACAATGAAGTTCACTGTTTCTCTCAAATCCATCTGTATACCCTGGGGTTTCACACGCGGCACGTGGCACTCGTCACCCAAACTTGAAAGTGAAGGATGTGGGAGATGTGGTCTATCCTCCCATGGAGAGACCCATACAAAGAACAATTAGAACCACAGCTTTATTAATACTTTTCATCAGCCATGTCCTTGTGTTTCTGATATTGACCTTTATCTGCAGTAGGTGGCAGGACTGAGCTATGCATCAAGTCTCATTTAAAAGGCACAGAAGGAATATCCTGTACAAATAGCATGAACAAATTACAAATAGCATGAACTTGCTCCCCATTTCCTGCTTTAATTTCTCCATCAATCACTTCATGTTGATCCATGCTGCCGACTACAAATGACATTTTACATTTGTTGGAGGAACAAATTTTGACTCGGTATAGTTTGACTTTTTTTTGGAAATGAAGCTCTTCCACCCAGCAGCAGGGCTTACATTCTCTGCCAAGGTGAAGTGCAGTAAATGTGGAGCAGTTTCTTCAGCTTATAAGGACTGACTTCAGATGGTTTACACATCTAGTTAAAATGCCCCTTGGCCACCCATGGGGTGTGTACTTGGATGAGGCTGACCTAGGATATGATGTGACATTATAAAACAAGAATTAAAAGTAAAATATATTGATATCCTTTTCAGTGTAAAATATGGGTTTATTCTTGTTTGCTAAGTAATACAATGGACTGTGAATATATGGAGTAAAGAGTGGCTACTTTAGAGGCCCAGTCCACCATCAGGACCATGTCGGCCAATGTTGAGCTCAAGTATGAGGAGGCTGTGAAGCAAGAGATCCTGACAAGCCAATTACATATCATTCTGGAAAATGAGATTTACTGTAACAACAATTAGCTCAGTTGGGAAAGTGTATTCTGAACAACAGCAAGGAAATCACTGTAGCTTCTTTCATGATGATCACACCTGTGAGCTACAAAAGGACTCCACAGAAAGCAGACTGCTGTATGTTAATATGAACAGGAATAACGGGGAAAGAGGTAGTTAGACAGCTACACCTGTATATTTGGAAGCTCCTGGTCAAAATGTCAAATGAAGTCATTGCAAAATCGCTTATAAATGTTACTTATTGCATATTTAATGTGTCTTAAGTACTATTGGCAGTACATATGGAACCACTGCAATATGTAATATTTTCTGCCTAAACATTACATACAGTTCCACTCTAATATGGAGGTAAGAAGTTGCAGAAAATTGGCCTTTGCCATACCCAGCCGTCAATCATGCCCAACGCATATAAAACCCCACTAACCTCCATGCACCACATGTGCTGTATTCTGTATGCTGGTGTGTCCTAGACACACTGCTGTTTCTGATCCGCCCTGCACTCCTTGCTCTGTGGTGGTTTGCCTGCCTTCCGCTCCACTGTTAGCAGGTGGTCTGGTGCAGTTCCTTGCCATCCCCTCAGCCTCTCTCAACTGGTGTTCCACAGGGCTCAGTGCTGGGCCCCCTACTCTTCTCAATCTGGTTACAACCTACAAACAATCAATAGATCTACTCCCCAATACCTACAAGACATGATCACTTGCTACACCCCAACTAGACAGCTGCACTCCTCTGCCAGCTGGGTGGTCCTTGATTTTTCAGACTCACCTTTTTCCCGATCTCCTGCGTACTCAAAAAGCATGTATTATATTATCTGTTTAATGGTTAAAACTTAAAAAAACCCTATATGCAGCGACTTGTGTAATGTGTACTGGATCATACAAGGACATATGATGAATTCACTGTACTCAAGAACCACATATCTGTATCCAGATCTTTCTCTCAGCTACACTTGAGCTGTCATGCACCTGTGACAGCGTGACAAGAGCACGTTTGTTCTGTCTTTCTACTCGATTCCACCAGCATTTCTCACGAGTCTTTATGGAGATTCTCTTATGAGGAAATGCTTATCCATTTGTCCATGTAGGACAGCTCCTGATGGTGCAATGGTCTGTCCCCAAGGGGAGCTGTCCTGGGTGTTAAATGGTCAATTGCTTACTGTTTCACATTACCCTCATTTGATGCTTTTTTTTAAACACTATAAGCACGCTATACATCTCAAAACCAATGAAAAGTGCCTACTGTGATGCCAGAGGCCCCAAGGAAGAGGGCAACCCTGAGACCAGAGAACCTCCTTGTGACAGAAGCCTGAATGCCAAGTGGAGGAGCACAAATTTAACCAAAGGAAACTGGTACAAATTTGAAATTGTTCATGCATGTACGCTGTACCGTTGCTATAAAAACCTGTTAATACCTAGTTAATAACTTCAACCATGAATGAGACAAAAACAGAACGGACTCAGAAATTGTCAAATTTTCTTTTAATTTCAATAAATATTTGCAGATGTGAACTAGAGAATAAGGGTAAAAAAATTCAATTTGCATCTGTATTATTACAACGGTCTATGAAAATTTACTCCCCCCAAGACTGAAAAAACACTTTGACAAGAAAAGAGAAAATTTAATCAAAGGTTACTGTGCTTCCAGCTACTTTAGAAGCATCAGATCTTAATGAGCCTGTTGGTTTGAAACTTTGGGTAAAAGGACCTTCAGACTCAGACTGGGCTGTCAGTCACAGAGAGATTCCAGAACTGCAGACGATCCTCCGTCTCCCACATCATCATAGTCAGTGTGGTCAGGACCAGGGGGTCCCTCACCAGGGGGCAGAGTGGTCAACGCTTTCTCTCCTACAGGGACACAGTAGGTGACACAGTGACACACATCCTTGTACACACCAGAGGTGGTCAGTGCAGCCAAACACCGTTTCAAACAAACCTAAAGATACTTTCAAAAATAATTACTGAAGTAAAAAGCACTCATTCCAAAATGAAAAGTAAAAAAGCATCAGGTCAAAAGACGACTGAAATATTGAAGTTCAATTGATTCATATGAAGCTTTTTAATGTTCTGAAATACAAGCAATGTAAACAGATACAATACAGTTTCAAATAATATTTTCAATAAATTACATCTTTGAAAATACATCAGTTAATCATCAAAAGTGAATGGAAAATGCACAAAAATTTCTTGAAATTTAAACTGCTGAACATTAACCTTATGTTTATAAGATATGTGAAATTAGCATATTAGCTGCATGTATTAACATGTCAGTATACCTTTACAGATTTTTTAGAACAGTTTTAGTTAGTATTTAACTCCACATCTTGAGTAGAGATTAAAATTTATTCATTTAGCAGATGCTTTTCTCCAAAGCAGCACCCAATGATTACTGTGCAGTATTTACGTGACAGTTTTGTTAGAGGTTACTTAGAATGTTAGACACATTACACTGAGCTCTCTAAAAACATTCATCCATCAATACACCAGAGCAATGTAACACACACACACACACACACACACACACACACACACACACACACACACACACACACAATGCTCAATGTAAAGTCACCAGTCCACCCAAAACACACGTCTTTAGACTGTTGGAGGAAACTAACAAGAACACAAGAAAGACACATTAATACCACACAGACTGAGCAGGGATTTAACCCACATCCAGTCCCACCATCCAAGTGCCAAGAGACAATCTACGCTACACACTACTTCCACTAAATAAGAGAAAATTATTTTAATTATAGTGTTTTCACCTCAATACGTTACTTTTTGAACATGTGCTATGTTCATGTTAATGAAATAGGAAACCCATTTGTGTTTCCAACAGTCCATATGTTTAAAGTAATAAAACAGGAGCAATTTACACAATAGCTCTCTGTTCAAGAATAATTATAACAAAATCTTACAAAATTTCCATTTTTATGGAGGGTCTACTGTGTCTGTGGTATAAAAGACAACTGATTTTAAGAAGTTGGAAGATTACATGAAAACAGTGAGGGAAACTAGGTGATAGGAATATAATGGAGTAAAAGTACATGTTTCTTCTTTACAGATATACGTTTATAAAAGTAAGAAGGTACTGATGTCAAAAGTTACAGTGAAACATAAAAAAAAATTCCAGAATTTTACTTTAGTAGAAGTGAGGAAGTAAATGTAATGTGTTACTACCCACCTCTAGTGCACACATATACATTAAGGGATGGAATAACACGGGACATGCAGTGTGGTTCAGAAAACCACATGTGACAAGAATAGGGGCAGCTGGTATCATAGTGGTTAGACCTGCTGCCATTTAGACCAAAAGTCACAGGTTCAAGCATCACTTACAGCTATTCTACCCTTAATCAAGGTACTTAGCTCAAGTTTTTCCAGTAAAATTACCCAGCTGTAAAAATGGGTAAATAATTCTAACCTTAACATTGCAAGTTGCTTTGGAGAAAAGCATCAGCTAAAATTAATAAATGCAAATGTTCTATTCCATCACTTGTGTGAAACTCACCTGGTAACACATGTGGACTCTGTTCTACACCCACAGCATCATCATAGTCCTCTTCTGTGTCTTGTGTCCCCATCAGTGCTGAACCTGGAACAGAGAGACTGTGTGGTTCAGATTTAACATATCAAGTTTCTGCTGCAATGAAATACTTTTCTTTACATAAATCCAAGTGGAGTTAAACCAGAACTCTTACAACTATTACCAGCAAACTATAAAGGGAGAATGTATTAAGACACATTTAATATAATTTGAAATGCTTGTTAATGTAATCAATAAATCACGATTCCTATTAAGAACATCAAGTCTCGATACAAATGCTGTGTATTACAAACATTATTGCGGTGGCATAAAACCTTGAACACATTAATATATTTAACAAACTACCTGGACTCTGTCCTGTGGTAACAGCATCATCATAGTCCTCTGCTGTGTCTCCTGTACGCAGATCCTCTGTAACAGAGGGAGAAAAAGCGTTTGTGTCTAACAGCAGTTGTACAGTGTCACTTCAACTCAGTCTTTACCGACTGATAAGAATTCATTCTAGATTATATTTATGTTTTATTAATGTAGACTGGAACTTTATATTATAATTGTTTATGTTTGAAGACCATTCACTGACATTAGTGATACCGTGGTATGACCTGCAGCCGCCAACAGAAACCCACCTGACAGACCACCTGCACTTTTCTCCATAGGAAAAGCATCATCATAGTATTCTTTCTTCTCATCTGTCCCTGAGAGTAATAAAAAGTTAAAACCGTGCATGCCTTTTTATTATAAATAAAACATTCTGAAATAAGACATAAAAAGAGAATACATGACAGAAAGATGTGAACATAGAACATAATAGGAAATAATGTTATGAGGTTGACTGTCACTAACAGTCCTAGTTGAACTACAACACACACACACACACACACACACACACAACAAGCCCCCTACCTGAGAGGGGGTCTCCCTCACTGTCCTCCACATCTTCATACCCAGAGGGCACATCCTCAGACAGGACACTTCCTGTGAAGGAGACACACACTCACTCCTGTCCTCAGAGAGAAGATACATGAAGTTCTCTCTGCTGATGCCTCACACACTGAGAGAAGACAGGATGTGTGAGGTTCGAGCAGCTACCGCCCACACCCAGGAACGCTAACTGACACTCTTATCACCAACATCCTCTTCCTCCCTATTGGCTGCTGTCTCTCATCTGGACCGTTTACAGCACTGCAGCTGCGAGCTCCTCGTGTGGTTTCTCAGCTCAGATCACATTGTTACAGATGGAAGCCAAACGGTTTTTCATACCTGCCAGAGTAATTTTTATCTGCAGGAGGTATCATCTCACTAAAAGACATTTGAAGTATCCACCTGTAAGTGGTGGAAAATTGTGGTTTTCAACAAAGTTTCTGATTCTAAACAGTACATACAATATGACCCTATAATTCTGTGGATTTGGGTTTATAATGCATAATTTCATTTACTGTTTTTACATATGGGGGTGCAGTGGAGCAGTGGCATGGTGGGTTGGACCAGGTTCTGCTCTCTGGTGGGTCTGGGGTTCAAGTCCTGCTTGGGGTGCCTTGTGACAGACTTGTGTGTGTGTGTGTGTGTGTGTGTGTGTGTGTTTGTTTACATACTCACTAATATATATAGTTTTATGCAGGTGTTTGGAATCCCTGGCCAAATTACATTTCTAGCTAATTTTGTAAGTGAAAAGTAGTTAAAAAAACTGCTGCAGGAAATGTGCGCAAAACAGCATATTTGCAAATATTATTGCACAGTTACTATATATTTCATTAACTTTAAAGCACTCAAACAAAAAAAAAGTAATTGTGGTATGTGCAAACGTTTGGATGCCATTCCTCTTGTTCAGTGATAAAAACTTTTTTGCAAGGTCCTGGACCCTAATTATTTCATAAGGCTTTAACAGCCATTACGAGTTGTCACCTATTGACAAATAATATCAATAAACAATAAATTTCCTGACACTCCAAACTTTGGGCTGTCATTCAACAACCATGCACTCCTCTAAGCAACTGAGTGAGGATGTGAAAATGAAGCTAAACGATTCCTACAAAGCAGGTGGTGGCTGTAAAAAGATTGCTAATGTTTTAAAGTTCATGACATAAGTAACTTGAACATTTAACAATTGCAAATATTGTTTTAACACCCTTTCCTGCAGCAGTTGTTTACTACTTTGTGTGTGTGTGTCCCTTTTTAGTCACTAGGTCATCTTTTATATCAGAGTATATAGGGATACACACACACTTTCTGAACCGCTTGTCCCATACGGGGTCGCAGGGAGCCGGAGCCTAACCCAGCAACACAGGGCGTAAGGCCGGAGGGGGAGGGGACACACCCAGGAAGGGACGCCAGTCCGCCGCAAGGCACCCCAAGCGGGACTCAAACCCCAGACACACCAGAGAGCAGAACTGCGGCCCAACCCACTGCGCCACCGCACCCCCTGTGTGACTAAAAAGGGCTAAAAGCGAAGTCAAAACTCAGACCTATGATGACAAATACCAACACTGCTCCCACTCCCCCCAGAGAATCTGTCAGTCACCAAATTATTTATGCGCAACCAGGAAAAGATTACTCCTGCTACCGATCATCCACACCCGCTATATTGCTTCAGAACCCATGGTAAATCAAATTTAAAGTAATAAAATACAATGTAACAAAGTGATCTCTCAGTAGTCTTATCAGTAGAACCTGTGTTCAGTAAAAATACGCTGTATCCAGTTGATCTAAGAGTTTATCCACCCGAGGCACTGGGTACATGTCAAACTTGGAAACAGCGTTAACCCTACCGTAGTAAACACAGAGCTATGAAACTGATTCATAACGCGTTACGGCTCAAAATGATTGAGAATTAAAGTCGACTGAGTCAGCAATATGTCTGTCGTCTTGTGTCGTCTCATCCTTAGAATGAGCCATGATAGACTCTACCAGTGGTAACTTCATAAAATTGACATGGGAGAGAAAAAGATCAAAATTGTGGGTTCTGAGAGAAAAGCCAAAATTTATGTGGCTTCCTTTAAACAAGACCATTCTTCATTCATTCTTAGGACTCAATTTTATATTTTAGTACTAGTTTTATTTATTCACATTTATTCATTTAGCTGACACTTTTCTCAAAATCAACTTACAACACTGTTACCTAAAATTATTCACCAGTTTATACAGCTGGGTAAAGTTAGGTATCCACTTCACTACCAGCTGTCCAACATCTATTTATATAAAGCACAAGAAGAGGGCACCATTAATAATAATCAAACTGACTTTCCATATTCGCTTATCCCTACTCAGGGTCTCTACTGCTCCTGCAGTCCAGAGAACATCCTGGAATCAATGGGCAAAAGGTTGTGTGGGGAGTAGTCCATTGGAGGGTAGCCACACACATAGACACTCACACACAAACACAATAAGGACAACTTAGAGTAGCCAATTCACCTGAATTCCATGTCGTTGAACCTTTAGGAAGCCAGAGCACCACAAGTTAACCCGTGGAGACACTGGTAGAACATGTAAACAACACACAGACTGAGCTGGATTCAAACCTTCACCTAAATATCCCACATATTTTGAAGCAGGAGTGCTGACTGCTGCCCCACATTAAGAATACTGCCATGGAAATACTGCATTCTAGTTCATTCGTTTCTATTCAATTCATTTCATGTATGACCTTCGTGACAAGGTTTAACGCGAAGTGCTGCATTTAGTTATAAAAATGGTCACAAAAGGAAAATTTCCTTGAAAAATAATGAAATTCTCAGTCTATAAATAACACTTGTCTTTTTCTATAATGTCAGAACAAAATAGGGTCACAACAACAAACATGTAAAGACAGTACACAGAGGGATAGCAAAATAAATAATAGTTGAATTGTAAACCTTTGGCCAGTGGAGGAAAAGAAAAAACACCCAACGAGACAGTGAAGTAAAGAAGATATGAATTCCCATGTGTCCAAGACCATGCTTGGATGTCTCCACTTCCTGGCAACAAAAATTCATAGAGAGGAAGAAAAGATGATATTAACTTTATTTCAGTTCTACCGATAATCTTCCAGCGTAAGGTAATATGACAATATGAAAATTCCCTCACAAAATGCATCCAGTGCTTGTAAGGCCTTAAGCCCTGAAATAAACTGACCTGAACACACGACTCCCACGTCCTCCTTGTGAACACAGTCATGGTTTCTCCATTGAACAGAGGGACAGTCCCACAGAGATGATTCGTTCCCCACACAGCCCACTTTACTCAGCCAGATGGATCCATTTCCTGGACAAAAAGAGGTGGAGCGGAGAGCCGTCCCACATTGGAGCTGCCTGCACACCACCTGAGCATCATTCAGGTCCCAGGAGTCATCACACACTGTCCCCCAGGAGCCCTGGTGGAACACCTCCAGCCTCCCTGCATAGCTGCCCTCATCACCCACCAGTCTCAAGGATCTGTGTTCTGGAAGAAAGTACACAGGGAAGGAGGTACCATGTTTTGGTAAAACAGAATTAACTTTAAATACCCAGGATAATCCATCTATATCCAAACAATATTCATTATGAAGATAATTTAGAACTCATGTGTACTCACTGGAACATACTATGGACACATATGGACTGGAACTGCACTTGAGTGTGTGTGGAGCACTGCAGTTGACCAGGTGAGACTCAGTCCCAGAGCACTGATACCCTGTGAGACACACATCAGTATCCCCTGTCCCAGACAGGGAGGAGCTGTAGATCCTCACTGCAGAACCACAGCCCAGCTGTCTGCAGACCACAGAGGCCTCCCTGTTGCTCCAGGAGTCCAGGAGAACTCTGCTCCAGGTGTGCTGGTAGTGAACCTCCAACTGACCCTCACAGCCACTCTCTCCAGACAGTCGGACCGTCCCATTGAGGCTGGAGAGAGATGATCCTGCAGGAACATCAGCATCTCTTACAGGTTATCTTACAGCACCAGCAGTCCATTCTGTGTAAAGTATATTGTTTGTAATGAGTTTTACAGTTAACAGAACTGAGCTACAGAACAATGTTTCCATACAAACCTGTGACTGTGACCCCTCTCCTACAGTACAGTGATGAGCACAGCACTCCTCACCATTACAGATGACTCCTGCATCATGTCCATGAGAGCATGGAGCTCGGTTCCATGAAGAAACAGCACACTGGGACAGGTGTGTCTCCTCCCCCTGGCATTCAAACACATCAGCCCAGATGGGGCCACTGCCCTTTCCAAACCAGGCCTGTCCTGGCACTGCCACAGCGCTCCCACAGCCCAGCTGCTGACAGAGGACATTGGCTGCTCTCAGATCCCAGGATGCATCACACACTGTGCCCCACTCAGTGAGGTACTGTAACTCCACCCTCCCGGAGCAGGAGTCTGGGCCGTCCACCAGGCTGGAGTTTGTGTACCCTGGGTAAAGAGCAGGGGGATTAGAGAAAATTGAAATACAAGAAATATGAAAAGACAACACACTTTCAAAAAGCTGAAATTTAAATATCAATTGACAGAAAGAATCCAGGGCATAAAATTACTGATTATTCTTAGAAGACATATACTTTTGAAGAAAAATTGGTAATATTACTTTATTTCTAAAATCCTTCTCAATATTCATAAACATTTTGTATTTAATCTTACACCATCATCTCCTTTTACTATTCATACTGGGAGGTAAAAAGATGCTAAGTTGTCACTTTCACTTCAAAATTAAGACATTTCACAAAAACACTTACAAAAACACTCCAGTCCCACATCAGTGTCATGAGTGCACTTTGTGTCCTTTGTGGATGATCTCACACACTGACCAAAATTATGTTCATTGCCTCCGCACTCAACCTTGTTCTTCCACACCCGGTCGTCCCCTTTACCAAAAACTGCTGCTCCCTGCACCTGTACAGGTGTCCCACAGCCCAGCTGTCGACACACAACCTTTGCGTCCTGGAGGTCAAAGTCGGGGTCACACACTGTGTACCATGATTCTTTATGATGGAATTCTAGTCTCCCAGAACACAGGTGAGGTCCCCCTGCCAGGCGTACAGCTAAACCTGAGAAGAAAAACAGCAGATATGGAAAGGAAAACCATCACTGGTTCTGTTCCAAATATGAATCCCTTCCTGTACATAAAGAGACAGTTATGAATGTATGGAAACACTGGAATCTAACGGGAAACACGGATCTTTCTGTGTGTTAAAGAAAAGTGGAGACGTTGAAAGATCCCTGTTCTCATCACACTGAGCGAGTAGCTGAACATGAAGAGCTCAGTCAGTAGAGGAACCTGCACTTGAACCTAACAAACACACACACTGTTCAAACACTGCTGGGACTGATATTAAAAATTAATATGTTCCATGTACACTTTGAGAGGCTGCTAAACTCGCCCCTCAGTAACAATTTGTCCCATTTATTCAAGAGAAAAGAGTGAAACTGGAAAGAAGAAAACTGGCAAAACTTACATTCCATAAAATACTGTGAGCACCAACACCCACAAAACAACATACAAGATATATACTGTCACGGCGCTGAGGGGAGTTATACCAGCGTCGTGTAAATAGTTGATATTAGTGTTCGTGTGTACATAGTTGTGTGTCTTGTGCTGATTGGTTGTCGTTTTATTTATGTTCAGTGCTCGAGAATGGAATTCTGGGGAGTTCCACAGGTAACCCCTTAACAGTGGGGCGCAGCAGGAGGTTCTGGGGGTGACCCAGGGGGATTCTCCAGTGTTTTGGATCTTTTGTACTGTATGAAGCACCTTTGTTAAGATTGCTAGTGAAAGACATGTACGTGTCTAATACAGAGCATGTTCCTTTTAGAAAAGAGTGAAACTGAAAAGAATAAAAGATGATACATTCCATCCAACACTGTGAGCACAAACACTCATGAATTGACTTACATAGAACACATAGTATTACATTAATTAACACAAACAATAAATTCTGTATTATATAACTTGACAAAACACATAAAGTTATAAGGAAACACCAGGGTCAAATCGAAACATGATGAACGGAGCCACGAATTTACTGAGCGAGTTATTGATGAATAATCGATAAGTTACCAAGAACACAAAACAAAGACATTTTACACATCAACAGTATTTCCTGGACAGAAAAGTGAGGAATTAAAGAAAAGAGACAAATTACAGCAGGACAAACACTTTAGGTCCTCTTTGTGACTTTGAACGTAAAACTAACTTCATGTTTTCAAGAAAATTCAGAAAAGTGAGGAAATGGACAAATTACAAAAAGTAATAAATTAACAGGCAGGAGAAATGAGCTGGATCAAAAATAAATGATGAAATTCAATAAGACAGAAGAGTCCCCTACCTGAGCAGATTACTCCGGCATCTTCATAATGTACACAATAATGTTCACCCCACCCCTCATGTTCACAGGTCTTCAGCGTTGATTCCGAACCTCCACAGTCCACCCATGACAGCCAGATCTTCCCTGTTCCTGCTCCAAAGTGTCCGAATGGCGGTGCTGCTACAGCATATCCACAGAATATCTGTTCACACACCACTGATGCATCCGTTATATCCCAGTCATAACCACACACAGTTCCCCACTGTCCTTCATGACGAACCTCCACTCTTCCCTCACAGGGACTGTTTCCGTTCACCAGCCTCACATCACTGTCTGGAAGAAGAGACACAGAGACAGAGACTCCAATGGAGTCTTTTACATGTTTCAGCTTGAGCTTCAACTGAGTTTCCAAAAAGCTCTGATATGATCAGTGCTGCATAAAGAGCCACAAGGAGATTCAAAGCACAGTTAAATGTAACAGGTGTAACAGCGTGTGAAAGAAACACATGAGAGATCAGTGTAATTTTTATAGCTATTGGCCTTTTACTGTTATTTCTCAGTTTTACACAGAGATTCTTTTACCTAGAAATTCCAGTGTGCAGCAGGTCAGATTTCATAACAGAAAATGTACATTTATGATGTATGCATTCAGATGTATAGTTTATAAAAATTTTTATTTTGATTTTCTTAAAGCAATTAAGAAAATGAGCTTCACTCTAAATACAAAAATGTGGTAAATTTGGTTTTAAAATCAGGCAATGAAAAATTCAGTACACAGTGTGTTAAAATTATCCTTCAACAGAAAGAAAGCAGTAAATCCTTGAGAGGAAAAAGCACCAAAAACACCTGTACTGACATTTCCAGCCTGTGATGAAAACTTACAGGTGTCCATGTTCTCCATATGATTCAATATTCACTGTTCTGTGAACAAACTGTTGAAATGTTAATACACGCACATACCAGTTTATATGAACTGCAACAGTAACATTGAATAAAGCTGAGAAAAGGTCCCCTATTCTGTATTTCTGCAATTCACCTTCAGATGAGTTTTGCATCATATCAAATTTTGTTGAGACAAAAGTTTGGGGTTTTAAACTGTCTGTTGGAGTAACTGAAAACTGAAACCTCTAGAACACTTTGATCCTGACTATCAGAAGATGATAATGACAGTGAGTGAGTGGAACAGTCTCTGAACACTGGAGTAATTTTCAGTTTCATTTTTCATAACTTTACATGATTGATAGGGAGCACACAGAACTATTCTTAAATTTATTCATTTAGCTGGTGTTCTGGGTTTTTGGATCATGTTAGTCTGGATCTTCACTCCAGACCTGTTCACTTTGGGAGACCCTACCAGGAGCATAATGCTCCCTGCGACATAGCTCTGGAGATCCCTAGATCACGCAAGCCCTTCTGCCACGCCAATACCCCGATCCAGGAAGGGCTTGCATGATCCATCCATCCATCTTCCTCCGCTTATCCAGGACCACTCTTCCCTCACAGGGACTGCTACCATTCACCAGCTTCACATCACTGTCTGGAAGAAAAGACACAGAGACTCCAGTGGAGTCTTTTATATGTTTCAGCTTGAGCTTCAACTGAGTTTCCAAAAAGCTGTGATATGATCAGTGCTGAATAAAGAGCTACAAGGAGATTCGAAACAGTTAAATGTAACAGGTGTAACAGCGTGTGAAAGAAACACACGAGAGATCAGTATAATTTTTATACCTGTTGGCCTTTTAATGTCATTTTTCGGCCTCAAAATTCCAGTATGCAGCAGGTCATACATTTATAATACAAAATGTATATTTATAATGTACACATTTAGATGTATGGTTTATAAACATTTTTATTTTTGTTTTCTTCAAGCAATTCGGTAAGTGCATTTCATTCTAGATACAAAAAATGTGGTACATTTGTTTCAAATTTGTCAGAATATTAAATTATGTTGCAGACATTTAGATGTATGATTTATATCGTTTAAAATTAGATGTGATTTATATTTTCAATGCTTATTTGAGCAAATTTCAGTTTTATTTAATTTTATTACTGATTAATAATGTTTTAGCTTCCTCATATTACACTGAAATTTGTAAATTAACTGTACTGATCTTTAATTTGTGCAATGCAAATAATGTGAGTAATAATGCAAAATAAAATCAGAACTAAATAACAGTCTAAGTTCCATTTTGTATTTAATTCAAAACAATGAGTTTGATCTTTGTCAGTTTTAATAGATGCAAACACGCATAACCACACACACACACATACACACACTGTCCGAAACCGCTTGTCCCGAGCAGGTTCGCTACAAACCGCAGCCTAACCCAGGAACACAGGGCGCAAGGCCAGAGGCAGAGGGGTCACACCCCAGACGGGACGCCAGTCTGCTACAAGGCACCCAAAGCGGGACTCGAACACCAGACCCTCCACACATAAGTACATACTTGCAATACACTACATTTTGTTACTCTCATCAATACACTATTACAAAAAATAATGAAATGGACTCAATTTTTGAGATGTTCATCTAAAGTTTAAAACTTGGAAATTTTCTGGACTGTGTGTATTTCTTTATATATCTGTTTTTATTAATTCAGTCATTTTGTCTCATCCATTTATTTTTACAAAGAGCTCTTCTCACGCAGTGACACGGAGCGCTTGAACAAAGGCATAAATCAAAAAAAAAACAAATACAGCAGGCAAAGAAAAAGACAAGTTGACTACAGACCAGTGTAATACATCATCAATGTATTTTTTAAGATACAAGTTTGCCAACTGGCCATGGAGGAAAGGAACAAAAAACTCCCCGGCCAAGTGCCAGTGGCTGCCCACCTCTCTTCAGCATTTTGGACAAAATTTCACGTAGTGCATGTGTTTTAATTAAAAGTAATACTACAAAAACAATTAAATTATCACATTTTATTTTATGT
The DNA here is from genome assembly GCF_900964775.1 of Scleropages formosus. Lineage (NCBI taxonomy): Eukaryota > Metazoa > Chordata > Actinopteri > Osteoglossiformes > Osteoglossidae > Scleropages > Scleropages formosus. The sequence continues at coordinate 9,543,032 of NC_041810.1, forward strand.
ATCTATAACAGGCTCTGGACCTAAAGTCTCTGTTCACTGCAGACATGAACAAGCAGTTAGTAATAATAAGTTTTAATTTGGGAAAAAAAGTGCTATTTCATTGTTCAGCTCTTATGTAAAGGTTTTTTATTATTATTATTATTTTAATTTTATTTCTTCTATTGGTATTTGACCCATGTATCCTGTAGACCTACAGCAGTTTGGAGGAGTTCTATAGCACAGAGCAGTATGTGATCTAGAACCAACAGCCTTCTAAGTAACAAGTTCATGTCCTTAATTAGCACACTTCCTCTTTACACTATTACACTCATAAAAAATAAAGAAGTGCAATAAGTAATTATAAAACAAGAATTATCAAGGGGTGAAAAGTTCTCAAAATGAAATTAAAACAAATAATTGCTGATGCAGCTGTTCATATAAAACCAAACAGACACACCCACACTTTCCCAACCGCTTGCCCCATACGGGATCACGGAGAGCCGGAGCCTACCCGGCAACACAGAGCATAAGGCCAGAGGGGGTAGGACACACCCAGGACGGGACACCAGTCTGTCGCAAGGCACCCCAACCGGGACTCGAACCCCAGACCCACCAGAGAGCAGGACCTGGTCCAACCCACTGTGCCACCGCACCCCCTACTTAAAACTAAATATATAAACAGAAGTGTAAGTAATTAAACTACCTGCAAAAATTTGGAGTTTCAATGTCTTCGTATCAATATTTTACTCAGATACAGCAACTTAAAAACATCGGTGTTGCAGCAAGTTGTATTTCATATTGACTGTTTACACAGCCTCTACAAATTACCTCACCTTTCAGACCGTCGTCCCCTGACCCCTAAAATCCCAACATGTGAGAGGAGCCCTGGAGCAGAAGTAAAACGTGGTACTTACTGGCTGTGGTGGACATGAGCAGGGATGAGAGCATGAGGATGAACAGACAGCTCTCCATCTTCATGAGCACAAACCAACTGTCCTCAGAGCAAAGTTCTGAACCCAACCTTGAGCTGTGAGCTCTCAGGGCGAGCGAGTGCCTTTGTACCATCCTGGACCCCCATGGAGAACACGCCCCCAGCCACCAATCACACTCAGCATTGCCTTATGAGAGGAGTACAGGAACACATGAAAAGTGTGGAAACACCAATCAGAGGAATCTCTCTGTGTTTCCTCCATATATACAGATACTGTAGTGCTGAGGTCTGACTTGACTCCTCCTTCCACTGTAAACCACTCAGATCAAAAAAAAAACATGTGTTTACCATATGAATTTTAAGTCTGGTACTAAAGGAGAGGTACACTGAGATTCAACATTCAACTTTAGTCTAAACCCCTTATTAACCAATTGTCTTGTAGTGTAAAGTTCAAACACTGAAAAAGGAAAAAGATGTCAGTTGTGGTCCATTACACTACATGTGTCCTTGACTGACCTTTATTAATGGGGTAACTTGTTAATCAGAAACATACATTTACAAACTGGTTAAAATGTGAGCCCTTCAGTAAAGGGGCTTAACAGAACACACCAAAATTTGATTATTATGGTCCAAATCTTAATTAAACAGTAATTACATGGCAAAAACCTTCCAGAATGACTAAATAGCAGATTGTGAAAGTGGATACAAACCAATACAGACTGCAGGCTGGAAACAGCAACATGTCACAGTAACTGTGGTTTGCTGCGAATTGTGTCTTTCTTTTCAACAGCTGTGTTTAGATGTGTTTCTGGTGTTGATATTTACCTGCAATAGGTGGCAGAACTGAGCTGTACAGTAAATGACTAGCTGGAGAGGCCCATCAGCAACATTTCTGTTATACTTTATCTTAACGTTTTAAAGAGGTTTAAATTTGCACAAAAACACACGCACACTGTCTGAAACCGCTTGTCCCAACCAGAGTCATGGCAACACAGGGCTCAAGGCTGGAGGGGGAGGGGACACACCTAGAATGGGACGCCAGTCCGTTGCAAGCTACCCCAAACAGGACTCGAACTCCAGATCCACCAGAGAGCAAGACCTGGCCAAGCCTGCTGCGCCACCATGCCCCCCTCTGCACAATAACTGACTTAGCGTCATGCCCTCCGGCTGCCTGCCTATTTGACCACACCTGCAGCTAATCATGAAGCAAAGGATAAAAGCAGGGGATGGCCATGGACCCCGAGAAGACTAGAGCGGTGTTGGAATGGCCAAGACCGGCAACAGTGAAGGACCTTCAGCAGTTCCTGGGGTTTGCTAACTTTTATCAGCGCTTCATCAGGGGGTTCACCTCCACTGTCTCCTCCCTGACAGCCCTCATGGCAGGTAAGGGTCTCCAGCTGGCCTGGACTAACAGAGCTCAGCACACTTTCCAGGAGCTAAAGGACTGCTTCATGTCTGCACCCATGCTCCACCACCCAGTCCCAACTCTGCCTTTGGTGATGAAGATGGATGCCTCAGTATTATGGGAGCAGTGCTATACCAAAGACAAGGTGATTCTCCCAAGCTTCCTTCCTGTGCCTACTTTTTACGCAAACTGTCTCCAGCTGAACGGAATTACGATGTCAGGAACTGGGAGCTGCTGACCATCGAGCTGGCCCTCAAGGAGTGGAGACACTGGTGGGAGGGGGCCGCACAACCATTCCTCATTCTCACCGACCCCCAGGACCTGGAGTATCTCCAGACCGCCTGTTGGTTCAACCCTTGCCAGGCCAAGTAGGCATTATTTTTCACCTGTTCCTAGTTTACCGTATCCTACCGGCCTGGGTCTAAGAACACCAAGGCTGATGGCCTGTCACAACTGTTTGACCCTGACCCACTGCCCAAGAGTCCTGAGTTGATCTTGCCTAAGAACTATGTGGTGGCCCCGATCCAGTGACAGTTCTTTCAAGACCTTCATACTGTGCAGACGGTTGAGCACGGCCTCTCCGAAAAGCCCAAAGGTAAAAAAATACATGCCAACAGGGATGAGAACTTCCCTTCTCCAGTGGGCACATGACTCCCCTGCGGCTGGGCATCCGGGTGGGTGCCAGACACTGTCTCTCCTACAAGAGTGATTCTGGTTGGATTCTGGGATGACATCCTGGAATACGTAGAAGCCCACACAACTTGTTCCTAGGTTAAGACCCAGACACAAAAACCTGCTGGGCTCCTTGAACCCCTTTCAGTGCCTTCTCACCAATGGCCCCACGTGGCCGTGGACTTCCTGGTGGACCTACCCCCCGTCTGACAGTAAGATCACAATACTCACCCTTGTGGACCGATTCTCAAAGGCCTGCCGCCTGGTCCCTTGCCGAAGTTGCCCACGGCCCTGGAAACGTTCAAGACATTGTTCCAACAGGTTTTCCACTTGTTCGGCCTGCCTGAGAACATCATGTCTGACCGAGGCCCCCAGTTTACATCACGTGTATTAAAGGCATTCTGGAACAAGCTGGGGGTTTCGGTCAGTCTTACCTCCGGATATCACCTCCGAGCCAACAGCCTGGTGGAGCAGCTGCAACGAGACATTGCCAGGTACCTGCACAGTTGTTGCTCCCAGAAGCAGCACCAGTGGGCCCAGTTTCTGCCTTGGGCAGAATATGCGCACAACACCCTGACCCATGCATCAACAGGTATGTCCCCCATCCAGTGCATGTTGGGCTACCAGTCTACCCTCTTCCCATGGCACCCCAGGTCCAGTAATATTCCAGCCATAGACAATTGGCACCAAGAGAGCGGCGAAACCTGGCAAACTGTTCAAGAACATCTGCAGCAGTGCACCCAACAGTACAAGCAGCAAGGTGATCAACACCGACGCCACCTCTCCTACATGCCCAGCCAGAGGGTCTGGCTCTCCACCAGGGACCTCAAGCTGCACCTCCCATCCAAAAAGATCAGTCCCTGCTACATTGGGCCCTTCAAGGTACTCCGCCAAATGACCTCTATCACATACAAGCTATTGTTACCACCCAGATTGCGCATTCATCCTACATTTCACGTCTCCCTGCTGAAGCCCTGTGGGACATCGGGTCTCCAGACCTCTGACTGCTTTGCTCTACCACCTTTGGTACAGATTGATGGGGGACCTGCCTATACAGTACGTGAGCTGCTGGATTCACAACGGTGGCATGGGGGCCTCAATTACCTGGTTGACTGGGAGGGTTATGGGCCAGAGGAGCAGTATTGCGTGCCTGCACAGGACATTTTGAACCCTGTTCGTATTTCAGACTTCCATAGGGATCACCCGGACCAACCAGCGCCTCGTCCCTAGGAGCGTCCCCCTACTCGGCATCAGACAGCAGGAATCCTCTGACTGCCTGCCCAATTGACCACACATGCAACTAATCAGGAGGCAAAGGATAAAAAGGCAGCCCAGATACTCCTGAGTGCAGAAATTCCTCAGAGCAAACTGTAGCGTTCCATGTTCATCGCGTGTACCTTCCCTAGTCCTTGTGCTTCTCCTGTTTTGCTGCTTGACCTTCTGCTTCTGCCCTCCTGGTTTCTTCTTCTGCTTATCCCTCAGAACGACGTTCGCAAATGACTGACCTGTATCTGACCATCCGCTTGCCTGTCCCTTCAAATAAAGAAGCACCTGCGATTGAGTCCGTCGGCTGAATTCTTGTGTTCGCAATGACACTTAGAATTATTTAACCGTTTATACAGCAGGATATTTTTTACTGTAGTGAGTCTGAGTAAGTACATACATTGGTCTACAGTTTACCATTTCATAACACTAAAATTTATTTTTTCTCTTTTTTACACAAAATAACACAATAATTACTAATTACCATTCATGTACATGAAGTTTCTCATTTTTGACTAATTTTAAAATGAAGAAATTCATGATTTGTACATTTTTTACACACAGTAACACACACACATTGGCTGAAGCCGCTTGTCCCAAGCAAGGTCGCGGCGAGCTGAAGCCTAACCTGGCAGAACAGGGCGAAGGGCTGGAGAGGGAGGGGACACACCCAGGATGGGACACCAGTCCGTCAAAAGGCACCCCAAGTGGGAGTCAAACCCCAGACCCACCAGAGAGCAGGACCCAGCCAAACCCACTGTGCCACCATGCCCCCCTTCACAATAATAACAATACCATTAATTCCATGGAGCCAAATACATGGTTGGGTCTGACTGAGTAGGAGGGATGAGTTATGTATACATATATATAATATTTATATTTAATAATTTAGCTCATGCTTTTTTCCAAAGCAATTTATAGCGTTAATGTTTTCCTGACCCACGGCTTTGCTTCGGAGCACAACTTTGAATTCTCCGCAAAAAAAACATTTGCTGCTCTGTGACCTACTGCCTGTCCACTGACTACAACACTTTGTCTATTCCTTGTCTGTCCACTCTTCCACTAAATGATGCACCTGCAGTTGGGTCCGTCACCTCCTTGCAATCATGACACTTAAAGTACTTCCAATTATTTACCCATTTATACAGCTGGATCACTTTACTGGAGCAATTTAGGGTAAGTACCTTCCTCAAGGGTACTGCAGCTGGAAGTGGGATTCAAACCTGCAACCTTTGGGTCCAAGGAAGAGACAAAATATTGAGAGGCAACTTGAGGTATCTGAGGGTTTTCATGAAAAAGGGGAAAGATGGTGTGTTCTTCCCATCGGCAGGAATCCGTTACACTTCATAACGTAACGTGCGGAGCGCCATGTTGCTCATGTATCAGTGCGCTGCCTGTCGCTGCTTAATACCCTTTGCTGTGACTCCAGACGAGCTGCGAATCGGTGAAGAACTCAGCACACACATTATAGCACAGGTGTGGCACCTTATCATGAACATCCTCTTGCTCCGTGTCACATTAGCGTGTTTATCTGTCCTCATCCTGACGCCTTTGCAGCACCGCAGGTGTGTGCCCCTCGTGTGGTTTCTGAGCTCCCGTTGCACGTTTAGTGGAAAGAAAGTTATTTATAGTTGTAGCATTATTATTTTTTATTTGCAACTATGATCTCATAGTGAGATATGTGGCATGAACCCATAACTAACAAAAACTACATTGTTTTTTTGAAAATTAGCAGCACTTAAGCACCTGAACATGTTTACACTTAGGTCTTTATTAATTCATTTCAAAGACACTTTTCACCAAATTTTGATCCAGAGTGATATACAACTCAGTGAAATGAAAAAAATTTGTTCATATTTAATGGACACATTGGAAAAAATACAAAATATATTTAAACAGATACCAAACAATAATGCAAAACTCAAGGTATTTAAATTTATTCATTTAGCAGACGCTTTTCTCCAAAGCGACGTACAGGTCATAAAAAATACAATGTGTTCATTACATTTGCAGAAAGGAAAGACTTAGATGCAGATGTGTGATTCTAAAGTACAGTTGTCACTTTCCACCATATGAATCAATGTACATCACAAGGGTAGCTGCGTATAACTGAAAATAAGTGTCCACAAACTCACACACACATTTTCGGAACCGCTTGTCCACAAACTCCTATGACCAATTCTGAACATAAACATGTATCTTCGTTAAAGCTGCAGAAAATAAAAACACCCCCTCAGACTTCTTGTGTTAACATTTTTATTAACTTTGGCCTACGATAAAATAAATTCAGAAGGAGTGAAAATAAGATTCATTCTCTTCACAAACCACTATCCAGTGAAAACTGCCATCCAATGCAGCATCTTGCAGCCGTATTTTGGCACTGATATCAAGAACACTAGACAGGAGTAATAAACATGGTAAAACTGCAGGAGCCCACAGAGTAAAGGCCACTTTAACCTCCATTGTGTTCCTACACCTTCTGTGTACTTTTTTTATCATCTAACAGCACAAAACAGAAATGCAGGTCATTATTGCTCATAAATTTTAGAAAATAGTGTGCAAAATGTCAGTAAAATACATATATAAGATGGGCAACACTTGCAACCTCAAAAAATGATCATTTCAGTGTTCATAACACACAGTAGCAGTGTATTGGGCATTTCTGCATGAATGTTAAGAATTCCCATTTGTGGCCTATGCTGTTAATTGTTCAAATGTCTTAGCACTCGGTAAATTTAACAGTCTTTTACATCTTATTAACTCTGCACGAAAATCACTTTCATATTTAATGAGAACTGGATAAATTTCATTGAAGGTATATGATACAAACTTGACTATATTAATTATCTCTCTACTGTAAAATTTTTGCCGTAAAAACTTTTTGGCTTATTTAATTTTGAATTACTGTCATTAAATTCTTAGTTAAAACCTTTAAATGTGTACAAGACACTAAAAGAATGAATAGACTCAGAACTGGTCCACTGTGGCTTTAATCTCAATATATACTTTGAAATGTGAACTAAAAAAAGCACACAGGAGTAAAAATAAAATTTGCATGTATATTACTACAATAGTTTATGAAAATTTAATTTTATGAAAATATGCTTTTAGAAGAATAAAAATTAAGCATCTAAAGTTACTTTGTAACCAGCTACTTCAGAAGCATCAGATCTTAATGAACCTGTTGTTTCGAAGCTTTTGGTAGAATGACCTTCAGACTCAGACTGGACTGTGAGTTACACAGAGATTCCTGAAGTGCAGATGATCCTCTGGTCCCCACATCATCACAGTCAGTTTGGTCAGGTTCAGGGGGTCCCTCACCAGGGGGCAGAGTGGTCAACACCTTCGCTCCTGCAGGGACACAGCAGGAGACACAGTGACACGCATTCTTGTACACACAAGACGTAGCCTAGCACTCAAGTAAAAGCACTGGAATTGAAATTACTCAATTTAAAAAAAAAAAAATCCAGTAAAAAGTACCAGATAGAAAAATTTAAAATACTAAAGTTAAATTGATTCAAATTATGTTTTTTCATGTTCTAAATGATTAGCTATGTTAACAGCTACAATGTAATTTTAACTAGTATTTTCAGTTAATTAAAATTGTTATTAATATAAAATTACATACTGCCAATTAAACTAAAGAAATAATCATAAAACTATAAAAAACAACAGTCTGTTATTCAGCTGATGCATCAAAAGCAACTTACAATGATCAGTTTGTACACAGAGCTACTTTCTATGATGGTTGACAAACTGATGATTACTGTGAAGTATTTAGCTGACAATAGTATTAAAAATGACTAACAATATTACTCAGGATAGCGGGTGCGGTGGCGCAGTGGGTTGAACCGGGTCCTGCTCTCTGGTGGGTCTGGGGTTCGAGTCCCGCCTGGGGTGCCTTGCGACGGACTGGCATCCCGTCCTGGGTGTGTCCCCTCCCCCTCCGGCCTTACGCCCTGAGTTGCCGGGTTGGCTCCGGTTCCCTGCAACCCCGTATGGGACAAGCGGTTCTGAAAATGTGTGTGTGTGTATTACTCAGGACACAACTTACAATCATTCATCTATCTATCTATACTCCAGAGCAATGTAGAACATACACAGACACACACTTGTAGCCAGTTTAAAGGCACAAGTTTATTTGAAACAAATGTCTGGACTGTGGGAGGAAACCAGAGCACCTAGAGTAAACACATGAGAGCATGCAAACTCCTCTCAGGCTGAACATGGATCAAATCTCATCACCCAGGAATAGTGAGGAACCCACAGTACACACACTGCACGTCAATATTTTTCACAAACTCCACAGTATTTCACTTTGTTCCAGTGTTTTAACTAGAAGAACTTTATACAGTTGCATTCAAACACTTGCTGTTTCTATGCTAGTAAAATATAAAAAGCCATTTCTGTTCCCACAGTCCAGATGTTTAAGTTAAATTATTAAAATAAAGCGACCCAAATCATTCAGGAAGAATTTTAAACAAGCTCATAAAATTTTCCCATAAGAGAAGGAAAACATTTACATTTACTCATTCAGCAGATGCTTTTCTCCGAAAGAGACTTCCAACGAACACCATGTAGTACGTAGTGTTTTGCCCACACCTTATTCACCAAGGTCACTTACACTGCTAGATACACTACTTCCAATGAGTCACTCATCCACACAGCAGTGAAACACACTTTCTCTCAGTCACTCACACACACTATGGGTCACTTTTTAACAGTCAATAATCCACCTGAACAGCATGTCTTTGGACTGTGGGAGGAACCTGGAGAACCCAGAGGAAACCTACTCAGACATGAGGAGAACATTGAAACTCCACACAGACTGAGTCAGATGAGAATCTACGCCTGAACACCCAGCGATGTGAGGTGGCAGTGATACCCGCTGCACCAACATGTCACCCCATTTTTAACTTTTTAAATAAGATTTTTTTTAGCAGCTTCTACCACCACTTCTGAACTTGAGTGAACTGGGTTGTCAGTGAAGGTGGGACCAAAGTAGGGAATAAACTGGCTGGTCAAGAATAAACTAAAGTGAAATCCACAGAGGAGAGCTGACAGTTAGGAGAAGATACTACAGTACTGGGTTTGTGCTTCAAAAGACAAATGGTTTTGAAAAGTTAATTCAGTATATATATAAAAAAACTTAGAGTGATAGAACTAAAGCAAATTAAAATTTTGTTTTTTTTTTTCTTCAACTGTACTTGAGAAAAGGTACAAAACACACCAAATATTGTACTTAAAAGCTCAGTTTTTCTGATAGGAAGATGGTAGTGAGAGAAACTCGCATCTCTTGTGTGTAAAGAGAAACTCACCTGGTGAAAAATGTCGACTCTGTTCTACACACACAGCATCATTATAGTCCTCCGCTGTGTCTTCTGTCCCCATCAATCCTGAACGTGGAACAAAGGAGCAATTGATTCTTTAAGGACATTAAATGTAACAGATTTCTAATGTGGTGAAATAATCTTCCAGGGGCCTGGATAGCTAGTTGTGGCCCAGCGATGGATTGGCGTCCACACCTGCGTGTGCCCCTCCCACCCCTTCAGCCTTGCACCCAATGTCCCCGGGATAGGCTCCGGCTCACCGCGACCCCACTCAGGACAAGCGGTTATTGAAACTGGTTGGTTGTTGGCTGGTTGCTTGGTTGGTTGCTTGGTTGGTTGGTTGGTTGAACTGGAATTTTTTTACCCTCCCAACAAATGACACCAAAGGGGGAAGTTTGCTGATGTCATCAATAAATCATATATTCTGCTAAGGACATAAAGGATCAATTCAAATGCAGTCTTTCATGAGCAAGTTTCCAATGAGATAATTAATATATTTAATAAACTACTAAGTCACTTTTCCATAATAACATCATCATCATCTGGTGTGTATCCTGTACACAGATCCTCCATAACAGAGAGAGAAAACTTGCTTCTAAGAGCAGTTTTAGTGTGACATCCACTCAAGTCTACTAACTTTTGCTCTCAACAGAATTAAGTTGAGACTGCATTAATACTTTGTTAATATTGTAATGACCCGCGTTACTGATTTAATGTAAATAGTTGCATTATGGGAAATCTGTAAATAATGTCTGTAACCGCTGGGGCCACTTCAGGGGGAAATGGTGGGTTGACTGTGTCTGCCACTATTTAGAGGGAGAACCTAGAGGTGCTAGGTAGGCTGATTGTAAGTGCAGGTCCTAGAAGAAATGGGGTCCTTGGACCAAGAGCATCGTTTTCCTTGTGCCGGTGTCCAAATAAATTGTTCGTTATGAACACTGCCTCCGCGTCCTTCTTCGCTCCATCCAAACCCACGGCGCTGCGCGCCACAATATAAAGCAAAATTTTTTTAATGTATAAAATACATTACATATACTGAAATATATATCTTAAAAAAATTATAATGACTAATTATGTATGCAGATTATTCACTGACATTAGTGATACCCTGGAATGACCTGCAGCCCCCAACGGAAACCCACCAGCACTCCTCTCCAGAGGAAAAGCATCACCATAGTATTCTTTCTTCTCATGTGTCCCTGAGAGTAATAAAAAAAGGAAAATTTTGTATGGCTTTAATTATAATTAAAACATTCTGAAAGAAGAAGACACAAAAAGACTACATGAAAGCAACATGAAAACATAGAACATAATAGGAAATAATGTTACCAGGTTGACTGTCACTAACAGTCCTAGTTTAACTACAACACACACAGACACAGACACACACACACACACACACACAACAAGCCCCCTACCTGAGAGGGGGTCTCCCTCACTGTCCTCCACATCTTCGTACCCAGAGGGCACATCCTCAGACAGGACACTTCCTGTAAGGAGACACACACTCAGTCCTGTCCTCAGACAGAAGATACATGAAGTTCTCTCTGCTGATGCCTCACACACTGAGAGAAGACAGGATGTGTGAGGTTTGAGCAGCTACCGCCCACACCCAGGAACACTAACTGACACTCTTATCACCAACATCCTCTTCCTCCCTATTGGCTGCTGTCTCTCATCTGGACTGTTTACAGCACTGCAGCTGCGAGCTCCTCGTGTGGTTTCTCAGCTCCCATGACATGGTTAGAGATGGCAGTTTTTCATACCTGCCAGACTAATTTTTATCTGCAGGAGGTATCATCTCATTTAGAGACATTTGAAATATGCCCAGAGGGTGTGGTAGCGCAGTGGCGCAGTGGGTTGGACTGCAGTCCTGCTCTCTGGTGGGTCTGGGGTTCGAGTCCCGCTTGGGGTGCCTTGCGACAGACTGGCGTCCCATCCTGGGTGTATCCCCTCCCCCTCCGGCCTTACGCCCTGTGTTGCCGGGTAGGCTCTGGTTCCCCGTGACCCTGTATGGGATAAGCGGTTCTGAAAGTGTGTGTGTGAAATATGCACATGTAACTGTTGGAAAATTGTGGTTTTCTGCAAATTTCTGCAGTTTTTTTATGAAAATGTCAAATGTGTTACCATGACCTTATGATATGGGTATTTTTTCACCAGTATCCCTTTATATATTTTACATTTTCAGATTTATAATGGTGAACTGACAACAGCTGAATTTCTAAACTGTGAAAGATTCCCAAGTACACTGGATCCTCAACTTACAAACACTATTCAGTCTGTTAGTCTGCTTGTAACTCAATTTGTTTGTAACTCCAAGGTCTCTGTTATGAATCCTGGTGAAGTTCGTTCAGAACAGAACACCTGAGGTCCCCCTTCCCTGAGCGCTGCTACTGCACTGCTGACATGTGCTCTGCAATCAAGTTTCAAGTTTATTGTCATAGATACAAGCACCATGTACATGTATCATGAAAATCTTCCTGAAGGATTACAGCTCAGCATTCAACACAGTAATACCTTCAAAGCTCATCAACAAGCTTCACAATCTTGGTGTGCCACCCACCTTCTGCAACTGGGTTCTGGACTTTCTGACGGGCAGACCCCAGTCCATTAGAATTGGGAAACACACATCCAGGTCAATAACCATAAACACAGGAAGTCCGCAGGGCTGCGTGCTGAGTCCCATGCTCTACGCACTCTTCACCCATGATTGTGTGGCTGAGCCCCATGGATTCCGGATAAAAGAGGAAGTTGACTGTAGAACCACTTTGTAAATGTTGCTCATGTGGTACTACTCAAAGTGTTCGACGGTCAGTTCTAAACAGCAAAACTGCTCCCACATCGTTATTCTTTGTTGTGTCTTTTGTCTAAAGATCTGCATGTAAAAACTGGTTGAAGTCACTTTTACCAGTAAATCAGAATCAACCAGAGCTAAATAATATGGATGTCAAAATGGTCTGTAAATAAGCTGACTAGAACAGTGCTCCTGTGAAATTCTGTCTGTATATTTGCTGTTTGCCAGAATCCTAAAGATCTGCTCATGTTATGTCTTACCATCTGTTCTTAGTATCAGTTTCTCCAGTATTCTAATTTTTGTTTTGTCAGGAGTTTCATCATGTCTTAATGTTGCACCAAGCTCACCGTAAATAAACTCTGTATTTATATTCATTTTTACTTTGTGTTTATGCTATTAAGGAGTTTCACCACACAAATGGATTCAGCTGAGTTAGGATCCATGAGAAGTGTCACTGCTGCTCAGGATGCACTCCTGAGAACCTTCAATGCAAAAGTCATTGTACTTTACGAGCTCAGCTGAGGAAGTATGGCAGGTTTTCAAGGAGGACTTCCTTTCTGTACCAGTCCTGTCTCCATTCCTGACTCCAACCCTACTTTGCAATGGTGGACCACCAAACAAGCGCAAGGCATTTTTATTTTTGCCTCGTCATTCAAAGAAAAAGATGGAGGTCTTAGATCATGCACAGGTTATCTGGGACCATACATCAAAGTATTTCTACTCTCTACCTTTGATATTAGCAGCACTTGAACAGATTAGCAGTATCACAGTGTTTACCAAACTGAATTTAAAGATAATACACTGCACAATCTAATCAGGTGGAAAAATCAAGCAGAAAACTGATTTTAGTACATACATAAAGCATTATGAGTATGTCTTTATGCCATTTGGCTTTATCAGTTTGCAGTATGTAGCTCAGGAAGTTGTCAAATGGGTTTTAAGAAATGAATATATCATATGTGAAAACTGAACAAAGCTCACTGTAGACTTTGCACTTGGATTAACCACCACAGGCATGTCATTAAAATAATACAGAGGTCCATCAATATATCTGTGTGTAAGGTTCTATGAAAATGTTGACTATAACTTCGTCTTATGCCTTCCACCCCTCCTGGGGCATAGGCTGCCAACAAGGGCTCTCCAGGCATCCCTAAGAGCTAAGATGACATGCAGTATCCTTGTTGGCATTTCTGTAGCTGGCAAGGTTTTTGCAGTGTGGAATATAACTCTTGGATATAACTATAGTAAATAAAAATACTTAACACAAAAATACTAGCTGTAAATCCAGTGGAAGGGAGTTGAAACAAGTCAGTCCCATAGTCATATTGCATTTTATGGCCATTAACAACTGGGTGCAGAAACTTACGTATTAAAAGAAAATAAATAACATGGGAGAAGGTTTAGTCTTTAAAAATTCTTAAATCAAACATTCCTAAGCTCTTTTACCCAGTGTATGTTTTTGTCCTTTCACAGAAATTTTGTATGGGCCACAATTAATGTAGTAATATTCTATGTGAACTTTCTATCTTAATAATGAATTAATCATTTTTAATGTACAACATTTTGCTAAATAATATTAATACTGTATAATTTCTGTTAACTGTCTTCTTTCCAAATATGAAGAGGAGAATAAGATGTTCTCGCCTTTTTGGGGGCTTCTGTACATCTTTCCCCTAGTCAGGTTTTCTGTCTCTTCATAAATGGCCTCATGCAGAGGTGTGAGACCCCCCTGGTACAGAGCTATAGGGGTGGAAACATAGAGAGTAAAATAATTTCACTTTATCAGAAGCCCTTAAAAGTTCAAATCTGTCCATATGTACTATCCTGCTTGTGTATGAAAGAGCAATGTAATCAGCAGTGTCCTTCTGTACCTCTCTTCAGAACCCTGTTCTGGTACAACTGTCCAGCCAGAAACACCAGCAGTAGGAAGCGCAGAGTCCCCAGCACCAGGAACACCACAACAAGGTTGGACAGGCCTGTTTGGCGTGGTGGTTTGGGTACATCTGAAGGAGTAACATAGAGAGAGCTGCATAATATCATCTTGATACAGAGCACAGAAACTATGCACTGTAAAATATTTGCCCACTGTATACATATAGAAAGAGTACAAGCAGTCTCCGGTCTACGAATGTCCAACTTACGTACAACCTGAAGTTACGAACCACCTCCCCGTAAAACATATAAATTAAAAATTCAAGTTACATACAATGATTCATAATAACAAACGAGCGCTACTTTGCGACATGCATTAAAATATTGCATGTCTACAGCGATTCGTCGGCTCACAGGCACGTGAGCCTGAAGTAGGACAAAGACTTCCTTCTTTTGAGTCACACCACTGTGTTGTTAACAGTGTCTCGTCTTACTGTATTCGGCTTTGTTTTTACCCTCCCGACAAACTATACCAAAGCATAAATGTGATGCAAGTGATGGTAATACATCAAAGACAAGGACAACGATCACAACTGAAATTAAAGTGAAAATAATACAGTGATCGGAAAATGGTGAAGTGTCAACAAACATTGGAAAAGCGAACATTAAAAAGTTTCTTTAATTTTTTTTCACACGCACACACAACTATGCCCATACCTCAACCAGCAGCACCTGGCTCCGATTAAGCACGTGGCTTCAGTCGGAGCATTCGGCTATAAAAGACACTTCTCAACCTCTTCCCAGTTGCAGAATCTCACTTGAGACAACGGTCTCCTCTGCGTTCTCAAACCTACCTGACTTTGCTCTTCCAAGTCCTGTCCCTCATCGTTCCCCAGTCCCGTTCCACATCTCTTTGATAACGACCACCTGCCTTTTCCCCCGACCACGATTTCAGATACTCGCCTCTGTCAGTTTGCCGATTGACAGAGCATTCGCCTATCCCCAACGACAAGAATACATCTAGTCCTTTGATTCTGAATAAACGATCTGCATTTGGGTCTAACCTCCTCTGTGTCCTCTGTTCATCATGACAGTAATATCATTTATCATCATCTCTTTCTATGTCTCTCCCTATTATAAATACTGTAGTTACATTTATAATTATTATTATTGTTACATTGTATTATTCTTTTTACTGTATTGTTATATTAAACATTTTTTTGGGTATCCGGAAGTGTTTCTTTAATGTTTTATATGCATAGAAAGATATACAATATACTAAGACAAACATTTGACAAACTAACAATAGATAGCCACCATACCTAACTGTTCCAACTTACATCAAACTCCGACTTGAAGACAAACTGAGGACACAGAACTCATTCGTAATCATTTTTTCATAACTTTACATTATTGACAGAGAGCACAAAAAACTATTCTTCAGATTATTCATTTAGCTGATGCTTTTCTTCAACACAACTGACAACATTAAGGTACTTACAGTTTTTTTACCCATTTACAGCTGGGTAATTTTACTGGAGCAATATTAGGGTAAATACCTTTCTCAAGGGTACTGGAGCTGGAGGTGAAAATCGAACCTGCGACTTTTGGGTCCAAAGGCAGTAGCTAAAACCATTACGCTAAATAATTTCCAAAATGCAAATTTTTAACATCAATAACAATGTAATATTTAATATAATAATGTAAAAGTTATGTAATATAAAAAACAAATTGGAATTTAACTAATGTATGCAATAAATATTAGTATACTATATTTAATTCACCTTGCGAGAAAGTGTCAAATACTGACTAAACACTGGAATGAATAAATTCATATGTAATGCTTTAATTACGGGGGGCACGGTGGTGCAGTGGGTTGGACCGGGTCCTGCTCTCCGGTGGGTCTGGGGTTCGAGTCCCGCTTGGGATGCCTTGCAGCGGACTGGCGTCCCGTCCTGGGTGTGTCCCCTCCCCCTCCGGCCTTATGCCCTGTGTGTTGCCGGGTAGGCTCCGGTTCCCTGCAACCCCGTATGGGACAAGCGGTTCCTAAAATGTGTGTGTGTGTGTGCGCGCGTGTGCGCGCTTTAATTACACTGTTTTCAGACACATTTAAAAATGTTGTTGATGATTTTAAATTAAGAAAAAAGCATTTATAAAAAGGGTAACTGCATTTAAAACTGGTTCATCAGACAAAATTACTTGGATGGAAGGTATGAAAATAAAAGGATCTGAAATAATAAACTGACTTACTTTCACAGGTAATGAGGGCCACTTCACCATCATCACATTTATTCTGTCCCCAGGGAGAGGACGGACACTGCCACAGTGCGGAGTCATGTGGGCGACATTTGAAATAATCCAGCCAGTTTGGAGCTCCTTTCAGTCGAGATTCTGTATTAGAAACAGTTCCACTCTTCCCACAGTTGAGTTGCTGACATATTAAACTCACAGTGTTTGTGTCCATCTGATTGAAACACACGTTTCCCCAGGTGTCATTGTAGTAAACCTCCAACTGGCCAGAACAACCTTCAGCCAGTCTCAGGTCTTTGAATTCTAACACAAATTAAGAAAAATGTTATAATGTAAGCAACAATCACTCTCTCGGACACACTATTACCCATTGCACAACCATGTTACGGTTATCAGTAGTATACTTATATATTGATGTGCCACCATACACATTTTATAAATGTCCTTTGAAATTAACCATTAATTTAATGGCCACTTTCCATACCTGAACACACAATGCCAACATCTTTCTTATGTCCACAGTCATGCTGTCCCCACTGTGCACTGGGACAATCCCACAAAGACAATTCGTTCCCCACACAGTCCACCTCATCCAGCCAGATGACTCCAACTCCTGGACCAAAAGAGGTGGAGCGGAGAGCCGTCCCACACTGGAGCTGCCTGCACACCACCTGAGCATCATTCAGGTCCCAGGAGTCACCACACACTGTCCCCCAGGAGCCCTGGTGGAACACCTCCAGCCTCCCTGCACAGCCGCCCTCATCACCCACTAGCCTCAGGGACCTGTGTTCTGGGAGAAGGTACACAGGGAAGAAGATGTAATGTTTTTGTAAAAGAGAATTACCATTAAATAACCAGTTGAATCCATCTGTATCAAACAATTTTCATTATGAATGCGATTTAGAAGTCATATGTACTCACTAGAACATGCTATGAACACATATCGGCTAGAACTACAGCTGAGTGTGTGTGGAGCACTGCAGTTGACCAGGTGAGACTCAGTCCCAGAGCACTGATACCCTGTGAGACACACATCAGTGTCCCCTGTCCCAGACATGGAGGAGCTGTAGATCCTCACTGCAGAACCACAGCCCAGCTGTCTGCAGACCACAGAGGCCTCCCTGATGCTCCAGGAGTCCAGGAGAACTCTGCTCCAGGTGTGCTGGTAGTGAACCTCCAACTGACCCTCACAGCCACTCTCTCCAGACAGTCGGACCATCCCATTGAGGCTGGAGAGAGATGATCCTGTAGAAACATCAGCATCTCTTACAGGGTATCTTACAGCACCAGCAATTCATTCTGTGTATAGTATATTTCTTTTTATGAATTTTAGTCAACGAAGCTGATCTACTGAACATTGTTTCTATACAGACATGTGACTGTGACCCCTCTCCTATAGTACAGTGTTGAGCACAGCACTCCTTACCATTACAGATGATTCCTGAAACGTGTTCATGAGAGCATGGAGCTCGGATCCATGAAGAAATGGCACACTGGGACAGGTGTGTCTCCTCCCCCTGGCATTCAAACACATCAGCCCAGATGGGGCCACTGCCCTTTCCAAACCAGGCCTGTCCTGGCACTGCCACAGCGCTCCCACAGCCCAGCTGCTGACAGAGGACATTGGCTGCTCTCAGATCCCAGGATGCATCACACACTGTGCCCCACTCAGTGAGGTACTGTAACTCCACCCTCCCGGAGCAGGAGTCTGGACCGTCCACCAGCCTGCCATTTGTGTACCCTGGATAAAGAGCAGGGGATTAGAGAACGTAAAATAAAAGAAATATCAAAAGACAACACACTTTCTAGAAGCTGACATTTAAATATCAATGTACAGAAATATTCCAGGGCATCATATTACTGATTACTCTTAGAAGACAAATTTTCAAAATAATTGTTAATCAATATTCATAAACATTTTCCATTTACACCATTACCTCTATTTACTGTTTATACTGGGAAGTAAAAAGATGTGAAGTTGTTGCTTTCGCTTCAAAATCAAGACACTTGAAAAAGACACTTACAAAAACACTCCAGTCCCACATCAGTGTCATGAGTGCACTTTGTCTCCTTTGTGGATGATCTCACACACTGACCAAAGTCACGTTCATCACCTCCGCACTCAACCTTGTTCTTCCACACCCGGTCGTCCCCTTTACCAAAAACTGCTGCTCCCTGCACCTGTACAGGTGTCCCACAGCCCAGCTGTCGACACACAACCTTTGCGTCCTGGAGGTCAAAGTCGGGGTCACACACTGTGTACCATGAGTCTGCAAGGAATTCCAGTCTCCCAGAACACAGGTGAGGTCCGCTTGCCAGTCGAACTGTAAAGGTTCCTAAAAAACAATTTGTAGTATTTGGTGAAGCCTGTTTTAATTTTTTTAAAATAATATGTTAAAGAAAAGTGGAGAATATGTAAAGAAAAGTGGAGACGTTGAAAGATCCCTGTTCTCATCACACTGAGCGAGTAGCTAAACATGAACTGAAGAGCTCAGTTAGTAGAGGAACCTGCACTTGAACCTAACAAACACACACACTGTTCAAACACTGCTGGGGCTGATATTAAAAATTAATATGTTCCATGTACACTTTGAGAGGCCGCTAAACTCGTCCCTCAGTAACGATTCGTCCAATTTATTCAAGAGAAAAGAGTGAAACTGGAAAGAACAAAACTGGCAAAACTTACATTCCATCCAACTGCACAAACACTCATAAATCAACATACAAGATTAGATACATACATATAACACACAGTATTACATTAATTAATTAAACTTGAACACCTATTAAGTTGTAGGAAAACATCGACGAATCGAAACAACGGAGCGACAATTAGCGAGCGAGTTATTGACCAATAATCGATAAATTATCGAGAACATAAAGCAGAGACATCTACACACCGACAGTGTTTCAGAAAACTGAGGAAAAGAAAAGGGATAAATAATTGCCAAATTACAACAGAACAGAAACACTACATTAATCATCTTCGTGACTCAATGTGTAAAACTAACTTTATTGTCCTCATCAGGAGAATTCAGAAAAGTCAGGAAATGGGCAAATTACGACAAGTAAAAATAATAAGACAGGAGGAGTGAACGGGAACAAGAATAAATGATAAACTTCAACAAGACAGAGGAAAAGTCTCCTACCTGAGCAGATGACTCCAGCGTCTTCAGCATGTGTACAATAATGTTGACCCCATCCTCTGTGTCCGCAGTCCTTCAGTGTAGATTCTGACCCACTACATGGCACAGCAGCCAACCAGATCATCCCTTTTCCTTCTCCAAAGTGTCCTAATGGCGGTGCTGCTACAGCATCTCCACAGAACATCTGTCTACACACCACTGCCGCATCATTCATATCCCACTCATCATCACACACAGTTCCCCACTGTCCTTCATGACGAACCTCCACTCTTCCCTCACAAGGACTGTTTCCGTTCACCAGCCTCACATCACTGTCTGGAAGAAGAGACACAGAGACTGAGACTCCAGTGGAGTCTTTTACATGTTTCAGCTTGAGCTTCAGCTGAGTTTCCAAAAAGCTCTGATATCATCAGAGTTGCAAGGAGATTTTCGAAACACAGTTAAATGTAAGAGGTGTAACAGCGTGTGAAAGAAACACAACAGAGATCAGCGTCATTTTTATACCTGTTGGTCTTTTACTGTTATTTCTCAGTTTTACACAGAGATTCTTTCACCTGAAAATTCCAGTATTCGGGAGGTGAAATTTCAGAAGTCAAAATATAAAGTTATATTGCAGACATTTAGATGTATATTTTATACTGTATGAAATGTGATGTTTTTTTATGTTTATTTGAGCAAATTTATGTTTTATTTATGCATAACTTTATTACTGATTATTCCCAATCCTGTTTTAGCTTCCTCAAATTACATTGAAAAATGTAAAAAAAAGCTATGAAAATAAATTTTGTGAACTATTACAAGCAATAAATATATTTTCATTAAATATGTAACATTTATTTATTAATCTATGTGTACAAGTATAAGCTCATAAAGACAGAAAACCATTTGTTTTTAAATAATAAAAAAAAAGTGGGAAAAAGTGCTACTTCATTGTTCAGCTCTTATATAAAGGTTTTTTATTATTATTATTTTAATTTCATTTCTTCTATGGGTATTTGACCCATGTATCCTGTAAATGACCTACAGTAATTTGAAGGAGTTGTACAGCACAGGGTGGTGTGGTCTAAATCCAACAGCCTTCTACGTAACAAGTTCATGTCCTTAATCACCACACTGCATCTTCACACTATTACACTCATTGCAGTTCTTTATATTTTATGAGTGTAATAGTGTGAAGAGGCAGTGTGGTGATTAAGGATATATAAAGAATTGCAATAAGTAAATATAAAACAAGAATTATCAAGAGCAAGAGTGAGAAAAGTTCTCAAAATCAAAACATCTAGCTTTTTCTGCTTTTCTCCTTTTTCCCCAAATAAAAGAAATAAACTGCTGATGCAGCTGTTCATATAAAACCAAACATATAAACAGAAATGTAAGTAATTAAACTATAACTGCAAGAACTTCGAAATTTCAGTGTCTTCATACCAATATTTTACTCCCATACAGCAATTTAAATACATCAGTGTTGCAGCAGGTTGTATTTCATATTTACTGTTTGCACAGCCTCTACAAACTAACTCACCTTTCAGACTGTCATCCCCTGACCCCTAAAACCCCAACATGTGAGAGGAGCCCTGGAGCAGAAGTAAAACACGGTACTTACCGGCTGTGGTGGACATGAGCAGGGATGAGAGCATGAGGATGAGCAGGCAGCTCTCCATCTCCATGAGCACAAACCAACTGTCCTCAGAGCAAAGTTCAGAACCCAACCTTGAGCTGTGAGCTCTCAGGGCGAGCGAGTGCCTTTGTACCATCCTGGACCCCCATGGAGAACACGCCCCCAGCCACCAATCACACTCAGCATTGCCTTATCAGAGGAGTACAGGAACACATGAAAAGTGTGGAAACACCAATCAGAGGAATCTCTCTGTGTTTCCTCCATATATACAGATACTGTAGCGCTGAGGTCTGACTTGACTCCTCCTTCCAGAGTTAAACTACTTAGATAAAAAGAAATGGGTTTATCATATGAATTTTAAGTCTGCTACTAAAGGAGACATACACTGAGATTCAACATTCAAGTTTAGTCTAAACCCCTTATTAACCTATTGTTGTGTAGTGCAAAGTCCTAAGGAAAAAGAGGACAGTTGTGGTTCATTACACTACACGTGTCCTTAACTGACCTTTATTAATGGAGTTACTTGTTCATCAGAAACATACATTCATCCCAGTTAAAATGTGAGCCCTTCAGTAAAGGGCCTTAAAAGAATACACCAAAATTTGATTATTATGGTCCAAACCTTAATTAAACAGTAATTACATGGCAAAAACCTTATAGTTTGACTAAATAGCAGATTGTGAAAGTGGATACAAACCAATACAGACTGCAGGCTGGAAACAGCAACATGTCACAGTAACTGTGGTTTGCAGCGAATTGTGTCTTTCTTTTCAACAGCTGTGTTTAAATGTGTTTCTTGTGCTGATAATTACCTGCAATAAATAAAATGATTTATATGTGCACAAGAACTGAATTATTTATCCATTTATACAGCAGGGTATTTTTAATGTAGTCTAAGTACATACATTGGTCTAGTTTACCATTTCATAAGACAAAAATTAGTCTTTTTTGCACAAAATAATTATCAATTACATTTCATGTACATGAAGTCACTTAATGAATTTTAAAATACAGAAATTCATTATTTGTACTTTTGTGTCACAAAAAATTTCTATCATAATATCATAAATTCCATTAAGCCAAATAAATGACTGGGTCTGAATGAGTGATATATATATATATATATATATATATATATATATATATATATATATAATATTTACATTTATTCATTTAGCTGACACTTTTTTTTTCAAAACAACATACATTGTTAAGATGCTAACAATTATTTACCCATTTATACAGCTGGGTAACTTTTTTTTTTTAAACAGAAATTATTTACTATTAGAATACCAGTAATTCCATGGAGTTAAATATGTGGTTGGGCCTGAGTGAGTGAGTAGGAGGGATGAGTTGTGACCTCCGCTTGCTGCGTAGAGAAGAAATGGACAAGAAAGACCTAATGAGGGTTAGACAGAAAACATGAAAGCAAATCAGTAATTAAGACAACACTTTGCTTTGTATCATTAAATTTCTTCCTGAAGCAGAGACAAAATGTTGAGAGTTGACTTGTGAGGGTTTTCATGCGAATAATGGCATGTTTCTCCCAACAATAGGAATCTGTTACACTTCGTAACGTAACGTGCGGAGCTCCATGTCGCTCATGTATCACTTGTGCTGCCTGTCGCTGCTTAATACCCTTTGCTGTGACTCCAGACGAGCTGCGAATCGGTGAAGAACTCAGCACACATTACAGCACAGACCAGCTCTGTGACGGAGCTCCGTTCAGCCTTTTGTGTGGCACCTTATCATGAACATCCTCTTGCTCCGTGTCACATTAGCGTGTTTATCTGTCCTCATCCTGACGCCTTTGCAGCGCCGCAGCTGCGGGCCCCTCGTCGTGTGGTTTCTGAGCTCCCGTTGCACATTTAACCAAAACTTATTTATAGCAACCAGATTATTTTCCGTTTGCAGGTATAATCTCATAGCAAGATCTATAGTAACTAGTAACAAATGAAAAGTCACAATATTTTTATGAAAATTAGCATAACTTTGAAAACATTCTGACCAGAAAATGCTTGACGCAAAGAAATTTGACAAAATGTTTTCGCTAACACCAAACAGTAACGCTGTCATGACCACAGAGAAACAGGAGGTGTCTTATTTATGAGTGCGCAGTATAAAAGGTGAAGACTGGAGACCCAGTGCGATGAAGATGTAGAGGTAGAGGTTTGTGAACAAGGAGACACGGGGACTTCGGGATTTGGTAATGTCAAGGATATAGGAAGACATGGACATGGAGACCTGGGTGGTTGCTTGACTGCCTGATAAAATCCATTACATAGGATATGCAGGATCAGGTCAGGCAACCTCACCTCTGGTAGTATCACAATTCAGAAGGAATCAACTCTGTTTTTGCACAAAATGGCACAGCGGGTAACGCTGACAACAGCGGGATTGGGTCTGAACTGGGAACTGTGTGAGACCAGGTTGCATGTTTTTCTCATGTTCATGTGGGTTCCTTCCCAGTGTCATACCCAAGCACCATGCCACCAGAGGATGTCCTCTACAGGAGGGATTCTATACAGCTGGAATATATCTGCTCATCAGTCAAGTCTTCAAAAACAAATGGACTTGAGTCACTCTATGAAGAGTCTTGCTTCCTGGTGAGTTAGTTCTTTGCAGTTTACCTCAGTTACTTGCCTTTACAGCTCAGGGTATTTGTTTCAGGTGAATTGGTGAAGTGAAGTTGCCCTTAGTGTTCTGAATGTGTGTGACATTGCCTTGCAATAGACTTATACCCCATCCACTCTGGGCCCTATGCTTCTAGGATAGGCTCCAAACCACTGCAATCAGAACTGACTAAGCAGATACTGAGAGCACCTGGAATTAATGGGTTAATTCATGTACAAATGTCAAAATTTTTCAACAGTCATGTGAACAAGAAAGTACACCCTCTTTGAATTCTGTGGTTTTAAGTATCAGGACATTATAATAAAAAAAAAATAATAAAAAATCTGGTCCTTAGGAGGTCTTAAAATTAGGTAAATACAACCTCAGATGAACAACACATGATATATTACACTATGTCAATTTATTTAACAAAAATAAAGCCAAAATGGAGAAGCCATGTGTTAAAAACTGGGTACAGCTTGTGATTCAATAGCTTGTAGAACCACCTTTAGCAGCAATAACTTAAAGTAATCATTTTCTGTATAACTTTATCAGTCTCTCACATCATTCTTCTTTACAACGTTGCGTCAGTTCATTGACGTTTGCGGGCAGTTAGTTATGCACAGTTCTCTTAAGGTCCTGCCACAGCATTTCAGTCAGGCTGAGGTCTGGACTTCGACTGGGCCGTTGCAATACCTTCATTCTTTTCTTTTTCAGCCATTCTGTTGTATATTTGCTGGTGTGCCTGGGATCATTGTCCTGTTCCATGACCCAGTTTCGGCCAAGCTTTAGCTGTCAGCCAGATGGCCTCACACTTGACTCTAGAATACTTTGGTATACAGAGGAGTTCATGGTCGACTCAGTGACTGCAAGGTGCCCAGGTCCTTGGCTGCAAAACAAGCCCAAATCATCACCCCTCCCCCACCATGCTTGACAGCTGGCATGAGGCATTTATGCCAATATGCTGCGTTCGGTTTTTGCCAAACATCTCCCCTTTGGTCTCCTCTGTCCAAAGGCCATTGTTCCAGAAGTCCTGTGGTTTGTTCAGATGCAACTTTGCAAACTTAGGCTACACTGCCATGTTCTTTTTAGAGAAAAGAAGCTTTCTCCTGGCAACCCTTCCAAACAAACTATACATGTTCAATTTTTCTCTAATTGTGCCATCATGAACTTTAACATGACAGCTGAGGCCTGTAGAGTCTGAGGTGTAACTCCTGGGTTTTTTGCAGTTTCTCTCAACATTACACAGTCTGACCTCAGGGTGAATTTGCTGAGACATCCAGTCCTGGGAAGATTGGCAATTGTCTCAAATGTTTTCCACTTGGGAATAAAATTTTCCTCACTGTAGAATGATGGATTTTACATTGTTTGGAAACAACCTTATAACCCTTCCCAGACTGATGAGCAGCAACAATTGCATCGCCAAGATCATTGCTGATGTCTTTTCTCCTTGGTATTGCATTACCACACACCTGAATGCTCCAGACCAGCAAACTGCTGCTTTTATAGAGGTGGTCACACTTGCTGATGATCAATTAATCAAGGGCATTTGATTAGCAGCACCTGGCTGCTACTTACCCTCTTAATTCCTATGGAAGCAGTAAGGGTGTACTTAGTTTTTCCACACATGGCTTCTCCCTTTTGGCTTTATTTTTGTTAAATAAATCATGACACGGTGTAATATGTCATGTGTTGTTGTTCAGCTGAGGTTGTATTTACCTAATTTTTAAGACCTGCTAAGGACCAGATGATTTTTTATTATGTCCTGATACGTAAAACCATAGAATTCAAAGAGAATGTAGTTTCTATTTCACGACTGTACGTTGCCATGTTTGCCATTGTAAAACTGCAAAAACATCACAATAGCAACCTGCCCAGGACAGTTCTGTTTTACTCTATTAGTTTAGCGACCCTCCATCCACAGGCTTGAAAATAACTGTTATAAAAATAGCAGAGTAATACTTATATCTAATACTGTGCCCTCCTTTGTACACTGACTTAATAGCAAGCATTAAAGAAATTTATATTCCTCTTAATTTTTAATACATTCCAATTACTTCTGACACTTCAAAATCTTCACATCCTGCAGCTTTCCCAGTGCTCACCCAGCCTGGGGCATTGCAGGTAGACTTTCTCTCTTCACTTATAATGTTTTGGGTTT
Source organism: Scleropages formosus (assembly GCF_900964775.1). NCBI lineage: Eukaryota > Metazoa > Chordata > Actinopteri > Osteoglossiformes > Osteoglossidae > Scleropages > Scleropages formosus. The sequence continues at coordinate 9,569,066 of NC_041810.1, forward strand.
CAGGATGCAAGAACCGTTTTGAAGAAGCACTACTTTCAGCTTGTCCAATCTACCTGAAATACAACTTTGTACTACAGGAGAAACTCCACACAAACACAAGGAGAAAATGTTTGGTTTTATTCACAATACATATTTTCAAGCATGAGCTAGAACAGGCATGAGTAAATATAAATCAAAATTTGCACATCTATCATATTTATGAAGTTTCTTATGAAGTATTATTCCTTTGAGACTAAAAATTAACTTTTTCCAAGAGATAGCTCAGGAGGATTAGTTTATTAGGCTAACACTTGAGCCAACGTTTCTACAGCACTCAAAGGTGTTCATTAGCATGTTGAAAATGAGAAAAAGGCAAAAACAGGTTGGTAAATAGCATTTTTATATACAGTATCAGGTGAACCCGATAGGTGGACAGTCATGATTGACTGATCAGTTTGCCATTGATGCCTTGATCTTGTCTGCTCTCGCTGAGACCACTTACCCTTCATTGGCTCATGAACAGCATCTGAATGTCCACATGCCTGCTGATGAATTCCGGTCCAGAAAATGAGGCTTCCAGAAACCCCTTGCCTTGTTCACAGTTGGATTGGACCAGAACCTTCATGCTGTCCAAAATGAAGGTTTCCTGTGGTTTCTTCCTGAGCTGAGTGACAGTGGGTCACATCTCCTCACCAGCAGTTGATGTTCACACGCCAGTGTTGAGTTCCTGCCAACCCATCCCATGTAGTTATATTCCCAGCTCCCAGTCTTTTGTAGAGGACATTCCTCAAGTTCTCTGGTGGTTTGCAAGAGTTCAGTCTGCAATGTGTTGGCATTGGAGTCACCTGCTAGTGTTAAACATAATGTTGACACTACCACACCCATTTTTGCCATTCTGCAAATGATACCACCGCAACTGGTGGTGAAACATCTGCAAAAGCAATGCTGAGCATTCATCTAATAATCAAATTAATCCTGCTGAGTTACTGCTCTTCATCAGTATCTCTAACAGCCTATGTGTCAAAAACAGTTGAGCAGCTCCACAAACCAATGAGAAAAATATCACCATAGGGTCATTTTCAACAGGTGGGACTAGGGGAAGCCATCAGGAAAGATGTGAATATTTGGAGCTAAATAGAGGCAAACACTGTATTATACTGACTTTCCATCGTAAAGGTGTAAAATTAGTATGAGGATCCATCTTTACCTAAGAAAAAGTGACTTTAAAGCAGCTTGAAATTAAATGTTCCTGCATGATTTGAACCAAATCTAATCCTAACCTTAAACCTAATCTTGTGACACTACTTTAAAAGTGCCATTGAAAATGTGCCCAAATAGACAGAGAATGAAATAGTTTGATGTTAACAAGAGACATTACAGGCCTGGTACAACAGTAAACTAATAATTAGCTTGTGGGTACATTCTAATAACATATGAGCATGAGCAGTAAAAGAAATTTGTTTATAAAAAGAGGGAGACTTTATAAGGCATAGCTGAAATTAGTTTTGTTATAACAGTCCAAGATGAACTGATCTGGTAAATAAGAAAGCAATTTTGTGAATGCAAACAAGCCTGAGAAACAAAGGTGAAGCAAGTTCTGCAGGGTAGATAGTGACATTCTCTATTGCAGGCTGGAGCACAGCCATCGTTCAATCTCTTGGGTCAAACAGGGTCACACATTTCTGTGTTCCAATTACCTAACTCATTTTAATGTAATATCAACTCTGGGTCTGTACAATACACAGGGAGGAGACAATAGAATCTCAGATATGTACTAATGTCAGTGAAAACATGCTCCTGGGGGAATTAAAAAGATGGTTTTGTGTAGTTTGTCAGTTTTTGGCTTTAAAACTAAATGCCTCATTCTGTTATAAAAATTGGAGTATGACAATATATCTCCAGTAGCATGCAGTATTTAACTTCAAAAGGTTTGCTCTTGACTGGAAGGCTTATTCAGTGAATGCCACCATCTTCAATGGTCAGGAAACAGATCAGATTCCATATGTTTTCTTCAAAGCAGCATCTTGGAAACCAGCTTGATGAAGATATTCAAATATTTCCTGTACAACTAAAGAAAAAATAAAAAAAAGAGTTACTAAGGCTAGCCCATGAATTAAACGTTCAGCCATGAAAGCTAGAAATAAAACCAGCTAGCTATACCTTTCTTCTCAGCCTCAGACATGAACATGATGGCCATGTCAAACCGCCTTACATGTGAAAGGTTCTTCAGTATGTCTAATAAGACAGATGGATCCTCATACCTAGGGGAAGGAAGGGTAAAAATGTTTAAGAATTTGCAGAAAAATTATCCAACTTTACTATAATGTTTTAAGAGTCCATTCTGTTTAACAAACAGATGAATTACAGGCTTCCCTCACATAATGAGCATAATTAATTTGTGAAGATTCAGCTGAATTTATTTTTATAAAGCACTTCATTAATTTAAATTTAAAATGTTTTTGAACTAGAAGAGTTTCACTCACTTTTTGAGCACAATTTCCTGTCTTATCTTTTAAACTACTCTGGACACCTTTAAATCCAGGCTTAAGACCCACTTGAGCAAAGTCACTTAAATATGTTTGCTGCAATTTTTTTTAAATACAATTGTGATACTGGAAATTTTCTTTTGAGTTGTCAGACCTTACATAAAGGAAATATACATAAGTTACAAGCTGTTTCTCAAGGCACTGCACAAATGATTACTGGTACATTATGTAAAAAGGCAATTCTTACAAATATGTTCACCTATAGCGCCTTGCTGTTGAACTATTTGTATTATTAATTATAAAGACGTGTCACTTAACGTCGGGGATACGTTCTGCGAAATGTGTCAGACAATTTCGCCGTTGTGCAAACATCATAGAGTGTACTTATACAAATCTAGATGCAGTCAAGAGATGTGGTAAACACGAGATTTATGATGCTGCTGCCGGCATAACACAGCATACTGTTTTACAGTGAATTTTATAAGCAGAAAGAGTACACTAAAATAACAATAAAAGGTACAGTATAGTAAATACATAAACCAGTAGCAGCTTTTTATCATTATCAAGTACGTACTGTACATATGAATGTACTATACTTTTATACCACTAGTAGCGCAGTTGGTTTGTTTACAGCAGTACCACCACGAACATGTGAGTAACACGTTGCACTACGACGGCTATGATGTCACTAGTCGATAAGATTTTAATGGAGCTGAATAATTCTTATGGGACCACTGTCATATATGCAGTCAGTCATTGCCCGAAATGTCGTTAAGGGGCGCATGACTGCATAAATATATGTTCTATCAAACCACAATAATTTTTATTACCTTTTCAAAGAATTCTATTTTAATCACTTCAAGGTTTTAAAGTGATGGGTAAGACTCTCTCTTTTCAAAATATTTTATCATGTTCTTTAAAACTTTGCTTTAGAGTGCATTACTATGACAGATGTTGGTTGGATTTGAGGGATGCACACATGGCTATAAAGTGCAAACATTGCTGCAAAACAAGTGAGGTCTGGAAGAAGCCATAACAACACAATCGCTTTGTAATGTGCTCAATGTGTTACTGTGTTGGAAATTTTACGGTAGAAATTGCATGCACTTACAACAGCGAGTTCTCAAAATGTGATTATGTGATTAACAACTGTTCTTACTTGATGTAGAAACTCTGAAATATTCTTAGAAGTTGGTTGAGAATCTCAGGTTCCAGTGAATTCTGGAAAATCTTTAGGTACAAGTTTGGTTCCATTTGCTGGTGGAATAAACATGTGTCAGACCAGCCTCAACAAGAATTGCTCACTCAAAAAGTTATCATTGTTGTGCTCTTCAGCGTCAGCATTCTTAAGAACCAGTGTGGTTTACCTTTAGGTACTTGTACATAGTATCTGGGTGGTTCTTTAGTTTCCTTAAATCTGCTTCAAGCTGAAAGCTGTTTGATGGAAGAGGAGGAACAGACACCATTTGTAGTAATGAGGATGCTTTCTGATCATCACCAGTGTTCTCCTTCTGCCTCAACAGTTCCATTTTCACATGGTCCCCTTCATGGCCTCTGCAATGAAAAGGTTTCACTCAATATACCAACACAGTGTTTGGTCTTAGTTTAGGGATGGTGGCTTTAACATGTTGTACACTATAATTTTCAAAAATGAAAAAATTTGTAAAAAAATGCTTTCTACTGCAAAGTAAGTGTACTATAAGAATACACCACATTTTCATGCAACTAAGTACGAGACTATACATAAACAGGGGAATGATACAGACTAATACAAATTTTCAATCAATGAAAGTAGAGTCATGTCAAGATACAACAGCTGAAACATTCCTTACTCTTCTGAAACCTGTGCGGGATTGTCAGCGATCTCCTCTATTTTTGGAATCTTAGCAGAAGGAGAACATGCTGAAGATGGGATCCAGTTCTTGGTGCCTCCCATGTCCACAGTGGAAGAATCTACTCCACTGAATGTAGAAGACTTCACCATTTCTGACTTTTCGGAGGTACAAAGCTGGCCTCCAACTTCCTCAATGTCCATTCTCCTCATTGGCCTCTGAAGACCAACGGAGAAAGAAAAAAGTTAAATAAAATAAAGTAAAATGTGTTATTATTTGTATCTCAAAAAAATACTAGGAAGGTGATTAGGAATTGACAATAAGTTTTATGCAGCTACTTGTGTGATGAACATTGGTGCATATGGTGAAGGAAACTAACTGCACTTAATCACATCTGCAGCTATGTCTCTTTCTCCTAAGGTAATGCACAAATTTTCTGAGATGTACGTCGCTTTGGAGAAAAGTGTCTGCTAAACGAATAAATGTAAATGTATTTTATCAACTGCAAGATGGCTGCCACACTAGTTTGCTCTGTGTATATACACATTTATTTTTTTGTGTTTGTACTACATCTAGACCACTGGACATACCATCAGTGGACTTCTGTTGTTCTGTTCACAGTGAGTGTGGTGTGGTTTGAGCAATTGGTTCTGTTGCTGTTTCACTGGATGCTCGATCCTGCCAAGAATGTGACAGCAGTATGGTTTTTATATGTACAGTGGACCAGCTGCTGATCCTGAAGAGGCTGCTAGTGCTTGCCTGGTGGAAGTTTGGCTTTGTGGATGGGCTACAGCAACATGCTAGGGCTGCACAGACATAAATGAACAGGCTTTGGACTGTGTGAGCAGATGGAGGCCACCAGCAGAGCAGTAGGAAGTGAGGTGGAAAGGCTTGCCATGCTTGCACATAGTGGGTCGTGTACCACTGGGTATTGCACAGTTACGGAGCACATCAGAAGCCCAGACACTGAGCTGATTACAGTGCATTGCCACATGGGTTTTCATGCTAGCATGGAATAAGCATGTCACGTTACCCACAGTGCAGATGTGGGACTTCAGACAAGGTACCACAGTGACACTCATTGTGGTCTCAGAAAAATTTTTTCACTAGTAGCCTAAACCAGTCGTGCTGTCAGTGTTTCTTTCCATTCATTTAAATACCCTCTTTCACAACTTTATTTAATGTTTACTGTTGTAGTCTTGTCCAATTGCCTTTGTAATCAGAAAGTTTTTAAATTTATTAAAATATTACATTGGAAATACCACTTCTTATTAATTTGTTATGTATATAATCTCCAAAAAATATTAGTTCACTTACAGTGGATCTCAAGTGTAGAGGCTTATCAATCGGCTGCACTGTTCTTCTTTGGCTCTGAGAATCCACCTTTAATGTCACCCCACTATCAACCAAGCCCTTGGAAGTGAGATCAAAAGTATTTCAGAGATATGGCATTCAAGGCATTTGTTTGCAAAATAGTACAGAGCTGCTGCTCAGTCAACTTAGTTCACTGGTAATCACCATGCTGCCTGAAGATGTGATTTTCTTCAGCTCATTCATCGCCTGCTTGTTCCCCGGATCTAGCTTCAAAACCTGCTCAAAATCTGCAACAAACAGAAAAAAATATATTCACTGACTCCTTATCTTATAAATTATCTAGTTCAAAATCTACACGCAAACATACTGCATTTAAATTTTAAACACATTCCGTCTTATTTTCAATTGTATTTTTGTAATATTTTCTAGAATTTCAGTTAGCAACAGAGTAGATGCAACCTGTTTTTACATATTCCGCCAATAGGTGTAGAAGACACCCAAACTGGATAAGAGTGTGGGATGAATTAAACACAGTATTTCCACACTGGCAATGAGCAGAGTTAAGTGTTGGTAAGCAATAAATATGGAGGAACACTTATAAAATTTATGGCCCCCCCCCAAAAAAACTGCATTGAATTCTGTACCCTACTTTTTATACTCAATGCACCAAATTCTAAGAGTTCAAGTATATTTCCAATACATTCAAATTCTGATTGCTCACCTTCTTTCGCTTCCCTGAGTTTTCCCAGCGATATTCTGGCTGTCCCTCTTCTGGCAAAGGCCTTGGAGTAGCTGCTGTCAAGAGCTATGGCCTTGCTGCAGTCCTCCTCTGCCTCCTTGTACCTGCTCATCAGACCACTGAGAGTAAACCAACTACCAAGTTCTGACTACGGGTTTCCACTGGTCAGTGAAACAAAATGCTAACCTCTCGAGCTTTAAGTAGGCCATGGCCCTGTTAGCAGGTAATAGCACATTGCTTCGGTCCGCCTCCATCCCCTTAGTGTAGCACTCTATTGCAGCCTCGTACTTTCCCTCCTTGAAGTAAGCATTTCCCTGAAATACAGTGACAGGCAACCAGTAATGCAAACAATAAGCTTGCACCCTGACATGCAAATTATCATCAGCACAGTGTCACCGCTAGGCTGTCTGGAGAAAGTACAGACTCTTTAGCTCTGAATATCCAGAATGTTACGACTAACGCATCCAGCTACCACCGTATCAAAAATGCAGAAGTGTACCGTAATTGCTGACAGCCAAGCTTTATTTAAACATTTACTTTGGCATTTTATGTCTGATTTCAAGTTAAGCACCTAAAAAAAAAAAAAAAAATCTTTATATAAACTTGTGAATGACACACACCAGATCTTTCTGCACAGCAGCCTGTTGCCTTCTCTGCTGTTCTTCTAGCTGTTGCTGCTCATGATCGTTCAAAAGCCGTGGCTCTTTTTTAGCCATGTCTTCTGTGTTTGTGTTCAGTGTCTGTGCAGGCATGGCCTATCAGGAGATGTATTAAACAGCATTATGTGAACACATAAATGTAGGATTAAAAAGAGAAGCACTGCAAATACATGGGAATGAAGCCATACCATGTTTATGTTCTTCACTTCATTTTGTGCTTCACAGTTGTCAGGATCCAATTTAAGAACCATTTCATAATCTGATCAATAAGAAAACAAACAAATTAACCTGGTTTTATAATTTCACGAACAATAAATGCATACAACAACAGAACCTATGGTTTTCTGGTGATAAACATCGATATTAAAATAGAAATGTTTCTTGCAACAGAGGGAAAAGTCCTATTTCAGAAATGCATTTGACATAAGTTTCAAAAATTAAATGTACATGAATTTAAGTAAAAATGTAAATCCCTAGACATTGTCTCTCTGTAATCTGGGGTGGTAGTCAGAAAATAATATTGTTCTTAGATGATACATGTTTAAAAATGTATGTAGCCACTCACCTTCAAGAGCACTCTCAAACTTTTTAAGGGCAAAACGGGCTGCTCCTCTTCTGGCGTAAGCTTTGGTGTAATTTCTGTCCAAAGCGATAGCCAGATTACAATCAGATTCCGCTACGGCATACCTACAGGAACAGAAAGGGTTGTTTGAGGTAAAACACAAACAGTAGTTGTCAGGCAATGTACGAACATGTTCACCTTGTCAATGTAAAAATATTAGTGAAGGATCTTAGAATTCTGAATTATAGTCAAATGTAATGAAAAGTAGGTTCTCTCACTGTTAAAGCTGCACTGACTTTTTGAGTTTGAAGAAACACGTGGCTCGGTTTGTTGGCAGAACTGGATTGTAAGGGTCAGCGTTCATTCCTGTCGTGTAACATTCAATGGCATCATCGTATTTTCCCTCTTTGAAAAGATGGTTGCCCTAAAAATAAATTAACAGACATCTGTATATATTACTGACCTCCAACAAACACCATTACATATAGATATAACAAATATTTTCAGTTAACTTCATTTTTACACAATTCTCCACTCAACAGAGAGCTTAGGAAAGCAACCAAAAATGCCAAAAGCAAGTAGTAATACAAGTAATAACTTAACAATACACATAACTGTTGAAACAAAAAAATTCGGAATTCAAAACGCACTTTCTCCTTTTCAGCTAGGGCTCGGTCTCTGTCAACAGGGATGCCAGAGTCTTCAGAGTCTGAGTCATTGGAATCTGGTGGGCTACACTCTTTGTCCATCATTTCTAAAGCCTTATCCTGCAGTGGGAAAATTGCTGACTTAGTTTGTAACATCATACGGTTTACATTTATTCACTTAGCAGATGCTTTTCTCCAAAGCAAAATACACCTCAGAAAACAACAGTGTATTACTGCAAAACAAGCAGAGATCTAGATGCAGACATGATGTGTCTTGTGTACAGTCAGTTTGTGACACACCACCAAATAAAACAGTATGAATATGAGCAACTGCATATAGATTTTAATACAGATAACATAAGCACACATCTCTCAAGCATGTAGGTCATTTGGGCAGAAGTGAATCCAAAAGAGATGGGTTTTGAGACCCTTCCTGAATGAGGTTCAGTTGTAACCTCAGAGCTCTGCTTGACCTCATCAATGCACAGGGAAACCCTAAAGAATAATCTGAAACTTCAAGATATATTAAAAAATAAGATTAATAACAAATACTAAAGATACAAAAGATTAAATTAACAAGTCTTAATAGTAAACACAGCCACTTATTTTTAAAACTAACACATACATCTTCGCATTGTACAGGTAACAGGTGGCATAGTGGTTGGGGTCGTTGCATTGGACTCAAAGGTTGAAGGCTCAAATCCCACCATCTGCTGTTGTCCCTTTCAGTATAGAACTTTAACTTTCCATTAGATATTTACATTATATGTCTGTCATTATACTGGAATAATGAGTGTTCAATACAACACACAGAATTTTATTCAATCTACACTGTTGGCATTTGCATTCATGCTACATTTTTATTCATATTTTCAGCATATACCTTTGCCCATGGTGAAAAGCACACATTTTAGAATCATATACTCAGTTATACAACAGGGTCATTTTTACTGCACAAATTCAAGATGAGTACCTTGATTAAAGGTACTACAGCAAGACTGGGATTCAATTGAGAACCTTCTGCCTGCCAGGCTACAGCCCGAACCAGTACACCTCTTGCTACTGTATCCAAACACTGTTTTATAGAACAGCTGTAACACAGTGATGTAGGCAAACCATACCACATCAAATTTTTCCCATGACTGGTAATCATACGATTTTATTCGTGACTCTTTCTTCGGTTTGCTCTTTGCAGCAGTGGTAACGTTGCTTTTCACCTTCTTTTTTCTGTACTCCTTGTTTCTAACCGGTGGCAAATTTTGCTAAACAAAAACAAGAGAGAAACATGCTGGTTAAACAGAGGGGACAGAAACTTCCATTACAGTTTACATAAAGAAAAATAAAGCAGAAGACCTGCCCACCTAGAGAGCAGGATTGTACACCACCCGCCAAGAAGGAAAAGGGGCAAAGTGGTAGCATCATGTGTGTGAGAGAGAGAGAGAGAGAGAGAGGAGTAGAGGTTTTAAAGCAGTGACATGTGACCTTTTAGTAACTAATTAAAAATGAATGAAAAAACTATTAATTCTAGAGAAATTTGTAACCAAAAGTACAAAAATTCTTGTAAATAAGTGTACACATTATATGATATGTTTGGCCAATTCAATTCAGGTAAACCGTTCTATTATAAACTATTATTTAGTTATCTCCCAACATTTTTGAGCTCCTGAAATATATACGTCACTCACTCAGGGATTATTTTTTCCACTGTTAAAATAACCTTCCATTTTACTGCCAGCGCGGTGTGACTATATTTTAAAAATCCTTACGTTTTAAAATTATGACTAAACGAGGGGAAAGGACTTAAAAGAGAGAGAGAGGCTACCTCTCGGTGGGGAAGGAACGACGCTGCTGCTGCAACGCCGGCGCGTAATAAAATAAATAACTAACACCACGTGGCTCGTAACTATCCAGAATGTGGAAGAAGATGGACCTACCGACACATTCTGTCCATCGCCCGCCGCCCGCAGTTGCTCGTCCCTCCTCCGCATGTCGTCCTCCCAGCTCTCCAGCTCCCGCATGAAGTCGTGCAACTCCTCCGCGTTCTGGCGCATCTGCAGCTGCAGCTCGGCGGCTTTACTGACAGACATCGGCGTCACTCGACCGACTGTCACTGAGAGAACAGGCTTCACCACGCTACTCAACGCCGGGCTGTTTTACCAACTGGCTAAAACGTAATGAACAAATACAAAACTGGTACAAAAAAAAAAAATCTATGAATTACGTTTAAAACTGCTGTAACAGTACAACTCTCTTTCCAGCGCACAGCACTCGTTTTTAACGACCAGTGGTCGTTGCGGACGCCCGACGTCGCTTGCAAAATACGTCAAATACGCAGTGCACGGCATTATCACCCCATTGGGCCATTTCATTCGCTCCTTGCACACGTAGTAAGTTTTAGCGCCACGCTTGGCACGCGCAGTCTTCTTAAAGGCATAGCGCTTGTTGTGAGAACACAGAGTTGAATTAATTAGAAACTAGGGTTGTGCAGTGAAAATGGGTCTCATAAATTGCTCCTATTTACATTTACTCACTCTTTTTTTTTTCCCTCGGGCCATCACTCTCATGAACAGCTACACTACGTCTCCTACCGTATCCCATCACTTTTGTTTACTTGTTTTTTTTTGTATTCTATTTACTCTGTAAATATGCTATTTATTTATATTCTGTGTCAGCTGTGCTGTGTCTTGTCTGTTGTCAGTAATACTGAAAGTACCAAGCGCCAAAGTAAATTCCTGTGTGCGTCAGCACACTTTGGTAAATAAAGCTGATTCTGATTTAGCTGACGCTTTTCTCATAAGCGACTAATGTTAAGTTACAGTTATTTAACCTTTTATAAAATTGGGTAACTTTCCTGAAGCAATTAAGAGCAAGTACTACAGCCGGCATCATGGAATGCAAAGAGTTTTGACCAAAACTTAGTTACACCGGGGCCCTACGCGGGTATGAAATTTTCCAGGTAGCATAAATCATAGTACTCATGTGCTCTCTAGGTTATAACACTCAAGCAGTTAAAGAACTAAGAAAAAAAATACTACAAAAATAATCTACAAAGAGAAGTTTTTCTAAATATTTTTAAGATAGTTTCAGTTGCGTAAGTATTGGATTTTTAAGGGTTAACGGAAGTCACCTTTGACCTCTTCGTCATCCCATGGTGCTGAAGCGGAACAGGAAGTAGTCGGACAGGCGTTAAAGAGGACACAGTGAGCCATCGGCCGGTATGCTCTTCAATATGTACGGGTTTATGCTTTAACCTCGTGGTGGAGATGGAGCAGAGTGGGGAACAGCAGCGGAGCGACGAGGACTACGGCTACGGGCTCTTTCCCAAGCGGAAGGAGGCGAAGTACAAGAAGGGCTCAGTTGGGGAGAGCCTCTTCACCTTCCACAACAAGTGTCAGCTCATGCTGCACTTCGCCCTAGAGACGAGTACGGTTCAGTAAAGGCCTGCGCTCACTTCCCTGCTTATCCTTGATGTGGGATAAACATTAAAACGGGGTCTTTGTGGAAGCAGCTAGTCAGCTAGTGGGAGTTCACCTTGCAAAATATTCTCCACTCCAGCTGGTGGCAGTAGTGCTTCTATATCTGAAATTAACGTGTGTATATAATCTCTGCTTTCCTTAGGTCCTTATGCAAAATTCCTGCTTGGGGTCATGAAGCAGTCTGGATGGTATGTTACTGCTGTTCAAGGTCATGTCTTACCTTTGCCTTAAAAAAGGAAAAAAAAAAATCACCTTTCTAGGTTGTTTCTGAAATTGGCAGCATTGCCTTAGAAACAAATTTTTAAACCCCTTCCCTCCATTTCTCTGTTGAGGTATACGTTTAAAACGGGACTACTTATTCCCACTATCAATTTAAATGTGTTTTTGTGGGTTGGTAATACTGCTTTTAAGGGGTGTGCCCTGCCCGGTGTGTGACTCTCACTGGCAGTGCGCTGTTTGTATGCCTCCCCTCAGCACCGCATACCAAGATCGCCACTTTTCCTGTGAGGACTGCGACGGCACTGTCAGCGGCGGCTTTGACGCAGCCACATCTCAGGTAAAACGGGCACCTTTCTACTCGTCTCCTTGGTTTCACATGTTGAACTACAGTCATCTGTTGTAATGACATCAGACAGTTGTCTAATAAATGCTATAATCCAGATTACACCCTTAAGTGCAGTATTTGAACTGTTTTATTTCCAGTAATTTTAATTTTTCATGTGTTTCATTTGAATGACTGTTGAAACATGTACCAACTGAAACAGATCAGATGTATTTGATGGAACTTGAAAGTAGACATTCAACAAAGTGTGGGTTTTTTTTTTTTTTTTTTCTCCCCCCCCCTCTTCCCTTCTTCCTCCTTCTTGCAACAGATTGTCTTGTGCCAGAATAATGTTCATCGGCAGTCTCACATGAACAGAGTGGTCACGCATGAACTTATTCATGCCTTTGACCACTGCAGAGCACACGTTGATTGGTTCAACAATCTGAAGCATTTGGCGTGCTCCGAGGTGAGAAGTGTACCACTGTATGTCTTCTTGCTGACTGTGTCTTTAGTTATTGTCTCAAACCAAGAATTATATATAACCTTAGTGCTATATTGTTGTATAAGGAAGATTGATACTAATTATACAGTTCTGATTTCACTGTTTGTTTTGGCACTTTACTTCTGCATGAAAATATCAAGTATGTAGCATAATGTTTCACCTTCACAGTTTTTGAAAATTAGAGCTTAATGTCTTTGACAGTCTGTGATGATTTTGTATACATCGTACATTTCAGATTCGAGCTGCCAACCTCAGTGGAGACTGCTCCTTTGGCAACGAACTCTCCAGATTCAACTTTGGCTTCAAACGGCATCATCAAGTAATGTGGAGCTAATAATGTCACGTGACAGGACTTTTCAAATATTTCTGAATGATACCATTTTAAGGGTTTAAACCTTTCATTGGCATTCCATTTATTTTTCTTTGTCAACTCTCCTCAGTTTGCTAAGTCTTAATTGGTAACGGGAGTAAGATATTGTTTTACGTATTTGTATTGATACAAGAATGCTTTCAATAACCAGCATTTTTTGAAACTGTTAAGTGAGTTTAGTAGCAAGTATTTAGCTCAGTCTTATTTTTATCTTCAGTGAAATTATGCAGAATATGTAAAAGTGTTTTACATGTGGGACAGTCCTGCCAAACGTAGTGTATATATGTTTTCAAAGTTGCACATTGTCCTGTTCGCTTCATGCTTTAGACGTAACGGCCATCTCTCTGTAACGCTTTGTCAGGAGTGTGTGCGGGACCGTGCCCTGCGTTCCGTCTTGGCCGTCCGCAAAGTGACTCCAGAGGAGGCTAAGAAGGTGGTGGATGAAGTGTTTGACAGCTGCTTCAATGACCTTGCGCCCTTCAGCCGAATCCCACACAGCAAGAACGATGTTAAGTTCGCCTTCAGGGATTTCCAAAACCGAGACCGCTACTATGGTAACTTATAAATGTCCCACCCAGATGGGCAGCCACCCGTATTTCAAAAGGTGCTTGTGTAAAACATGACAATGTATGCAGTACACTGTGTGGGCAGCTGAAACCACCCATGTAACTTGAGTGGAAAGGGATCAAGGATGTGACAAACCTTGCCATGCAGTTCATGTAGAATATTTTAATGATGCATTTTTTTGAACATCTTTTCTTGGTTGTAACTTCTCATCATGTTTTAAAGATAGCTACGAATCATTTACTATGATGGAGTGTTGTGACTTTTCTGTAATGGAAGACAAAGCTGAAGGCCTGTTTGAAATCCATCCATTGTCAGCAACCACTCATCCCGAGCAGTGAGTCGGAGCCTTACCTGGCAGCATAAGACCGAAAGGGGAAGGGACACATCCAGGATGGGGTGCCAGTCCCTATTTGAAATGAAGAGGTTAACTGAAAGTTATCTGCCATTTGCCTTTGAATTAAAAACTGAAGATTAAAGTTTTTATGTAAAATGACTAACCTCATTGCATAATCAGCGTTTCTAATTTCCATTCAAGAAATGTGCCAATACTACAAATACAACATACTTTCCAATGACCTGATAAAGGGTTTGCCAAGAAGGTGATCTTAGAAATGGCTAAAGTCAGTTTCTGTATGTGAATGTGTCAGAGTGCGCCACTTTTCGGGTAACACAGAACCAAAGGGTAATAACTGTAATAGTTCTAGCTCGTTTGTGTTGATTTGTTAGTTTGTTGTTACTGCAGAAGGAACAACATGCGTGAGCTTGACTTTTTTTTTTTTAAAAATACATGTGACTTGGAAGGGGCACAGTGGTTTGGCCTGTGCCTACTTTCTGATGGGTCTGGGGTTCAAGTCCTGCTTGGGGTGCCTTGCGATAGACTGGAGTCCCCTCTTGGGTGTGTCCCCTCCCCTTCCAGCCTCATGCCTTGTGTTGCCAGGTTAGGCTCCGGTTCGCTGCGATCCTGCTCAGGATAAGCGGTTTCAGATAGTATACGTGATTTTACAGAGCATAAGCAGAAATACCTAGTGCAGTATTTATCTGTAGTTCTACTGTGGCTCCACAGCCCATATCATGGGTCTGACCACCACATCCTTGCCATGCTGGAGGTACCTATGTGCACAAGGGATGCTGACATACATTATTTGAAGTCTTCAGTTCTCAGTGGGGTCCTTACTGACAAATTGGTGTTGGGGTCATGGACAATCGCTTAGACCAATGCCATGGAACCTGGCCCTTATGAAATAGTGATGTGCTGTTTTGAATACATAGAGTTAAGAGATTGTTGAAAGATTTTCCCCTTCCTGAATCTATTAATGCAGAACATTTAAAGTTATTTGCCATTTAATATTTTAAAGGGGATAAAAAGCTCACTGGCTTGTGGTGGACACACATTCAACAGCAGGTGGCGATGTCTGACTAGATTATAATCACATTTCTTCATTCCTTGCACTGTAGCACAGGGTTACTAAAATATTTTGAGCTCCAAAATGACATACTCCAGAACACAAATGAGGGCTCACACTCAAGGATTTCTAAATAAACATTTTGAGTACATTTTTTTTTCCAGTCTTAAAATGGAAAAAACATCATCTGATGTATGTCCATCTGTCTCAGGAACCACTGATCTGTATATTATCATCCAACTGTAACTGTTGAATATCTTTGGAAGTCAGTGTGCACAAAGGCATCATTGAAATAAAGGTTTAAAAGCTACTTGTGTTCTGTGAAAGTGAATTGAATATGATATTTTACATCTCCTCTGTCATGATAAAATGGTCGCATTTGGTCTTCAAGTTTGCACTCATATTGTCTGATGTCAGAAGTGATCATACTTTTATCGTACCTGAGGGCATGGGGTGGTGGATGGTGGATATCTGTGGCTCTCGCATCCAGAGCTGCTGCATGATGAGAGATGCGAGTCAGTGCAGCTGGGCGAGGACGACACCACCAGGGTTCCTGTGTGGATAAAGCCTCACAATCAGCTGGTTGCTTTTGATTTTGATCACAATTTTACAGATCTACGGTATTTAATTTTTAAAAGCAATTTAAGAGCTCTGCCAAGTTGTATTGTGGAGGTTAAATACTTCCACAAATAGCATTTTTACTTTTTGTATTTCCATAAAACAATGTCATCACAATAATTTTAAGTTTCAATGTTTTGAAATAAAACAGCAGAGAAAATTGGTTAGTGGTGAGAATAATTTATTAAGGCTCTGAAAACAGGCACTGTAATGAAAAATTGGGATTAATAACACTATAAAAGATACAATGCATCTTGTCAGGGTTTTATTATTATAGGTTTTTCAAACTTTTTAATGTTGGGTGGATTTAAATTTTAAATGAATGGCTGAGCTTTCTCTTGCTTGTAAATGTAGCTCAGGTAAAGTTGAGAATATCCCATTCGATCATATGTTCTACTGGTTCTGTGTTTGGAAGTGGTGTACCTGGAGAACTTGATCACGGTATTGCATTAAGGTACTTTTATCAAAACTGAGGTGCTTTTTTATTCTTGTAATAATGCTGATGTTATTGCATATTTTTAGTTATTCCAATAATTCCATCACATTGAATAAGATCCTACATGTATGTCTTCTGCATTTTTGTCATGCAAATTAATATTTTAATTTTTGAAAATTGACTGACCGTCCAGCAGCAATACCACTCACCACATTTCAGATAATGACAATATGTACATAGGCATGCGTATATTTTCCAGATTCCCATAGCTGAGGTTTCACTGCAAAGAGTGGCAGATTACAGTAACTGGAAATTGATGTGATACTTTGTCCTCAATAAAACTTTACACCCTTCATAACTTTTTCAGCATACTAAAATTCATAATTAATGTGTGATACATGCTTGTTCAGTTCTATAATGCTGCTTGGGTCAGTTCCCGACTACAAATCTTACCCTCATTTCATTGCTTCTGTAGAAGATCGAAAGGGATAAGAACTTATTAACATCATACAAGGCAGCATCTTTTTAGTGTTTCCTCTAAAAGGAAGTTATTTGTCACACGTTCAGTTATTTTCCTGGAAGACTTGTAGGATTAAAAAGTGATGAACTTTTGCGACTGGGTAAAAAGTCACAGAGTAGGCGTTTCACGTTTTAAAACTTTTGTATTACATGTCATTTGTGGCATTTTTTAGAATTAGTTATTCATCTGCGGGGATTAATAAAACAAAGTTAGGCTGAAAGTGGCCCAATAATAGTCATTATCACTCAAAAGGAGAATATCTTTGCTTTCGGGGGACTATCACAAAGCTACAATTTTAATGAGAAAATATGGCGGCGGGTCTCCTTTCTGCGTTAGTGTTTCATGCACATAATTCTTATTGGCAGCAGAGCACTGCGAAACGTGATTTGGGACGAGACAACAAAAGTGGACGAGGGAAAGCGGATTACATTAATTTAGAAACGCTTAGTGGAGCTGCATCTTCACAAGCACCGGATTGCTCTTACATATTGCTTAAGAGAACTAACACAAGATATACATTCTCACAAGCCAACACAAATCATGCTTGTTCACTTCTGTGTAATGCATTGTCTTCCCTAAATTAAATATTTCACACTGTAAAGCATTGATAAAATGTTCCTCTTATTTACTTGCTCAGATGGTGCTTTCGTCCAAAATTATCTGCACGGTGTCTTAGTAACCGAGCCTCTTATTAAACACAGCCAGAGTACACTAATTCTAGCAAAGTGGGAGCATAAAAAAATAATAATAATAATAAAAATCAATGAGTGCAGTATTAATCCAGAGGAATGATATGTGAGAAATGTTATAGACAATCACTAGAAAGATGCTTGCATTTATTATTTTGTCATGAGAAATATTTGTCTGTCTTGTTTTTCTTAACTGATGCTTGAATAATAGAGGTTTGTAAATTTGAAATACGTACTTAGCAGCCTAAATGACAGTGGTTAGTCGGCACTACAGTATACCGTGTTCTGCATTGCGACAGGACGCTGCGTTTAGCGGAAATTACCCATCATTCCTCTCTTGTACAGGTACAGCATCAACGCTACACAGTGCAGTACTGAATGAAACATGGCAATGTATAGCAGTCAGCATGAAGAAGAGCTGTCTTCATTATATGTATTTATTTGCCTAATTGTTTTTACGTTTATTCATTTGGCTGACACTTTTCTCCAAAGCAACTTAGAATGTTAAGGTCATAATTATTACATGCTTATAATCATTTAGCCATTGATACAGCTGGGTGATTTTACTGGAGCAATTCTAGGGTAAGTACCTCGCTCAAGGGTAGTAGAGCCAGAGGTGGGGCTCAAGCCTGCAACCGTTGGGTCCAAAGGCCGTAGCTCTGGCCACTATGCTACCAGCTGTCCCCAGTATGTCCCCTCTTTTTATGGCAATTAAGTAAACGGTGCTGCGCACGGCACAAGTCATTTAACCCAACGATTAGATTCACAGCAGGGCGCCGCCGTAATGGACCCTCAACCGGCTGCTTCCGAGCGCATTACAGCATTACACGTATAAAGAAATGCATTTAATCCCAGTTTAAAGGTTGCCAGTGTACATTTCAAAACTGAACTTTATCTTTCAATAATATGAAAGGGCTCAAACACAGTTTAATACTTTATTTGTAGGCCTAATTTTTCTTTAAAACTTTTCTGTACTCTAACTGAATAATGTGAATTCTTTTAATCGACAGTTACCAAAGCCTGCCGTAATTAGTGAATGAAAACCCTTAAAAGTCATGCGTTTGAAATTTTAATTGCACGGTCTCTTTAATAGAAATAATGCAGTTAATTACTTAGTGCTGATCCTGCATCTCCTGCTGGTGGAGGCTGATGATGAGAGGGTGATGTGAGGAGCGGAAGCCGTGTGAAGGGCACGCGGCCCGACTGCGACAGCGGCTAATTTACACACGAGAGGAGCCACTGCCGCTCTGTGTTCTCCCTGCAATTAGTTTGCCCACATTCAAATTGTTTGCTTCGTTTGCTGATGAGACGTGCGCTATTAATTAGACCAGCATAATGACCATTGTGTCCAGTCCCGATGTGGGGTGGAGGCTCGGCTCACCTCTTTCCTTTTTGCGCTCATTAGTAAACCATCGTCATCATCGTCTTCAGTGTCTGTGGAACGAGCTTTTTCCCCTAATATTATTTTGCAGGAAATTTTGTTATTTAATATCGAAAATAAATGACCAAAGGAGGTGGCATCCCCTTGAAATACAGTGACATATGACTATAATCTAAGAAGACAACCTTTACTGACTGTAACTGTGAAGCAAAGTGAAAATCAGTGCAGCACTGAATGTTTTATTCGGGAAAGGAATGTGGGGATGTAAGGAAACATCTGAAAGAGTATTGTCGACTGATAGGATCAGCAACCAGGGGCCCGGATGCCGATCTTACCGTCCACAGAGTATTGCTGAGCCTTACAGAGACGCCAGCCTGTTGTCCCAGACATATCCACACAGAATGTCAAGGAGAGATGGAAATCCAGTGGATTTTGGACCCCCAGAGGTATATTTTTCCCTCCTTTACAGTTGAGGAGAGGAAAACAAAAAAACTCCCATCTGCTAATTCACCTAATAATTTATTATAACTGCTGCTTTAACTTTGTTCAGCCTTGTCACCTTGGTAGAAAAAGGCATCCCTATAAAAATAAAATGAATTGCATTAAACATGTGTATTGGCCCCCAAACATGAGGGTGACAAAATTTGAGAAAACTGAATGCAAATTGTATCAAGTCACATTATGTTCCACAATAGTAACAGGTAAATATTTACAGCAATTATAAAAGATTTTACTCAGTGAAATACTGTTAGCTGCCCCTCCTACATTCACCAGACAGAAGAGCCGTAGATTTGACATCAGAAAACAACACTGAAGAACTGCTGACCATGTCCGGAACCTCTCTGCGTTTATTAATTTAGCTGACACTTTCCTCCACATCAACTTACAATATTAGGGTTACAATTACTTACCTTCTTATACAGCTGGGTAATTTTACTGGAACAATTTAGAATGGGTACCTTACTCAAGGGTAGTACAGCTGGAGGTGGGGACTGAACCTGTAACCTTCGGATCTAAAGGCAGTAACTGTAATCACTACACTACCAGCTGTCAATAAAGCAACTAACAGGAGTGAGAGACACCGCTGCTTAAATCTCTCCAAATGCACAGTCAGACAAGACCATTAAAGCTCTGCAACGTGAGACAGGAGCACGTTTAATCTGTTCCCAAACAATTTAACCAGAACTTTTGATCAGCAAGATATACTTTTAAATTAATCCAGCATCAATATAACACTGATTAAAAAACAAGGTGCAAAGTATGAAGACAAGCAGTTCTTATACTTATTCTTTAAAACCATTTTCCAATCCAGTGCAGTTTTCTTCACAGATCTTACAAATCCTTTCAGGCGGAAGTTTGAAACAAGAAGTTGTTCCTACCTCCCTGGGTAAATGTGGCCCTCTAATTGCGATCTGCGTCTTCATTAACCTCAGCTGCCCTCAAACCCACGGGGGGTTCATTATGCAGGAGGCGCTGGGAAGGAGGCGGGTCCGAGGGACCGTTGACTGACCATATCTGGGCCTCATTAGCCAAGCAGTAGACGGCAAAGCCCACTCCCGCTTTTATCAGCCTTCACACATTATTATTTTATTTATTTACTTCACCAGAAACTGCGAGTAATTAAAAAGCATAACCATAAAGTGGCCTCGCATAATGAATGCCTCTAAATGACGCACACACAAATGTTTGAGGCTCCATCAAAGCACTCGTGTGTTTGGGATGGAGAGAATGTGCAAGCCTGGGTTCGAGAGGACACTGCGCACAAAGGAGTCTGATTAAACAACAATGTCTGCAAAACAGCACCTTCCTCCATTTACGCACAAACTGCATGAAAGTTCATTTGTAGCACGCAGTTCAAGCTGGTTTTAGTCCGTTACTCAGTTTAAATGGGGTACAGATTCGCTGAAATGGAAAAAGTGCATTTAAAAAACAAAAAAGGCTGAAATTGTAAAATCTGAAAGAACCTGTTTAAATAATCGATGGTAAAAGTGTAATTCCAGCTGTAGATTAATTGTACAGTATTTCTGTTGTATTTTAATGTAATAAACTGCAGCGCCATTCAGGAAATTTATTCACATTACAAAAACCCATTTGCACTAAGTAGACTTTTCATCACAGCTGAAACTCAAAAGAGAAAAATATCCTACAATAGCATATTTCATTATAGCTTGTTTCTTACCTTCAGTTTTATTCTGCACATCTGAAACGCTGTAAGTTGTTAGGATTTTTGTGTTTCAGATGTACATACAATGAACATGTAAGGTGGTTTCCTCCTTACGATAAAGGTGACCCACAGTGAGGTCGTTGGAATGAAACCCTGTCACGAGTTACGAACTAATATGAATACGAACATAAATGTACAGCTGCACACAAGCTGAACAATGGGGCAGTCTGAAATATATATTTTACTCTGCCGTAAATATAGAACAGACATGACTGTTCCCTCCACTGAGAACAGTCAACGTGTGGAGGAAAAATATTTTTTTTAGGTTCCGACATTCACCCTGGGTTCATTAAACATGATCGTATGTTAGAATTACATATTAATACATGGGGAAAATTGAACACTTTTGCTCCCTCTGCTGGTGAGGTGGGGGAGTTGCAGCTCCCTGTGAACCACAAGGCAAACCTGCGCATCTCCACCTGTAAGCAGGGTGAGAAGCACTTCCAGTCCGGATAGGAAAAGCAAACCTCTGGGTTTCACTGACGCTAACAGCACTTGGCGGAACTATGAGAAGAGTTCAGAGTCACTGTCGCCGTTCTGGGGACACAAAGCAAGCAGCGCAAGTTAAGGAGCACAGGACCATTCCATCAACATGTTCACTTTGCAGCCAGCAGGGGGCACCAGTCACCTGCCTACACAGAAGCCCATGCACCTGTGCAGGTGTGGCACAGACCCCAGACTCTACCGACAGCCCACAGGTGAGACAGTGGTCCAAAGACAAATCGGCTGCAGTCGGGATTTATCGCAATGAAAATATCAAATCCGAACCCTGAACCCCCCTGAAAGGTCTCGGCAATGTCCCGTTACTGCATTGTCAACATGTTCACTGTAAACAACAGCACAGCACTAAGGCCTCCTGGGAAGCTGCACCTCAACTGTACCGTGGTTCCTGGGGGGGCAGAAACACAAGCATTTAACTTGATCTTAAAACGGGAACGTGCTCAACAGCTCTGAAGTGCTATTCCTCTGTGGTACTAAAGCTGGAGATTTAGCTCATTAAAGGTAGTTTCGGGGCCAATAGGGGATGTAGCGGTTGGAGCTGTGACTTTCCTCTCAAGGGCCCAGATTTGAATCTCATATCCTGCTGTAGTACCCTTGATCAAGGTACTTACCCTGAATTGATACAGTAATAATTACCCAGCTGTATAAATGGGTAAATCAGTACAAGTTGCCCTGGAGAAAAGTGTAGGATGAATGGATTCGGAACCAAACACTGAGACGTAAATGGGCTCTAATGAAGACGGTGGCTCGGTGGCTCGGTGGCTCACGCTGCCCGACCACCTGCCTGCCAGGCAATAGGAGGAAGATGTGTGTGCGCGATGATCGCCATGTGTTCTGCCCTTTCATGTTCCGATGCGTCACAAAACACTTCCAGCACTTTTTTACTGCTGCTTCATGTTCTTATGATCGGACCAAATGTTGCCGCAGCGACAAGCTATTTCAGCTCTTTTGGCTCGTAGGAAAGTGCCGATGCAGCGGAGTGGCGCACGCATTAACCCCTCACCCCACCCCCATCCCCATCCCCCAAACACATAAATTGCTTCTCTCTTTATTTTTAAATGGAAACCACTTCTCATAGGAGGCACGGCAGCAGCTGGCAGGATTGTCCAGCATACACAGGACATGTCCTCCGGGGGGCGCTCTCACTCTATTTCAGCTATTAATTTACTTTGACACTGTTCTCAAAAGTGACTTACAGCACTTTACAGCGCTAAAAGTGACTTAGAGCAAGGTACAGCAGGGTCATTTTTACCATATTTGCACTGGGTGAAGACCATGGTCAAGGGTACTAGTACAAGAGGTGCGATTTTGTGCAACACTCAGTTTTCGTTGCCTCCTTATTAAATGTCTGAATCACAATGTGGGTGTCACAGCTGTCAGTGTGACTGTGCGTAAGGGATGAAAATGCACATTCCGGTGTGATTGATGCCGTATGGCCTGCATGTGTGTTTTCCAGAACTGTGACACTTTGAAAGTCCGGGAATACGTGTCTGATGTGCGCCCAGGCCGACTTGAAAAGAATGACTGCTGAAGCCACACGGAGTTCAAAATCTTTGCGACTCCAGGACCTTTACTCCATTCACACGCCATGCAACTGCAAAATCGCCCCTAGACATATTCAGGATTCCTTCTCTTCGCATTGATCTCTAACTCTCAGGAACACCAGACACGAGGCATAAACGCTGAAGCGAGTTGAATCAATTCGTTCCCCAACGCTCTTGCCCTGTTTCTGTGCGTTTTAGTGCCAACTAATGGCTGGACATGGAAACGCAGGTGACCGATTAACAACAAAAAATTCTCTAAGTGGATCAGTGAAGAATAAAAAAAATAAAGGGAAAATTCCAGAGATCTTTAAATATTCATAGCTTCAACATTCGTAGCATGGGGAGCCACCGTACTATGTCAGCCAGTCCATTTTCCCAAAAACTATGAAGGAGCTACATAACATTAAAGAGTTAATTATTTTAATGCAAAGGAACACACGGGTATGTCTTGAAGTTGTCGTTACTGCCTTTGGATCACAGCACACATAACCAGACCTACAGTGGTCTCTGTTTCTGAATTTGTTTCTTCATGATTTACTGTTACTAATATTTCCAGCTTTATGAATAGAAAAAGTTTAAAATTCCACATGCTTTTGAATTGTAAGATCTTAAGAAGACAAAGGCTGCACTATATGTTAGATTCCTGTGGCTACAATCTGTTTTTCAATTACATATTAATTCCTTTTCAGTATATTATTTCAGGAGAAAACAACACAGATTTTACGTAATTGTACACGTACAAGTGTAAACTTTTTAGTGTTTTTAGCTGTTTAAGTAAAAAGCGGTCTTCTTTTGTAGCTGAACTCTTCCACCAGAGGAGCCTGAAAATGCCTCGTGGAAGATTCACAAACAATTGTGCCCAATTTACACTAATCATATTCATGTGTCTGAAAAGGAGACGCAGCGCCAGGACATTATCTAACGCGCTGCTGGAGCCGTGCGCTTCGTCTCGCAGTCTGTTCAACACCAGACGTCTCTGTTATGACAGGACCATAACACCCACTAACACCCAAATTTACTGCAACTTTGCTTTAACTCTTCCCAGATGACCGTTACAATTATTTGCATATGTACTAGGGCACTTACTGTAATAAAACCACATACATTTGATACCATAATTTATAAGAAGTGAAACTGGTGACATGAGGGAAACATGGCAGAAAGTGCAGCACAACACATTTAGGCTGCCTTTGAAATCTTAGTGGTGCTTTGCTTTTGTGCATTTTCTCCAGTTAATTTATCTAAGATGTTCCAGTAATAAATGCACATATGTTCATTTTTCTTAACCTATATTTAGGTGTGACATCATAAAGTAAATAAGCAATACAATAAACAGTTCTGTATTGAAGAACTTGTACATCTTACCCAAGAGTATCTGGGTAGCATAAGATCATTAGCGTTAATAGAATACAATGCAATATGCATATAACAAATATACAGTTCATCAAAAGTTTGAGTTCAGGTGCTGAAAAGTTCTCCCCCCCAATTCCACCAGAAGACACCAGTAACTAAGAAACGAGTGTAACATCCACCTCACTCTTCTACAGAGGCTCCCACAGACGAAGGACATGCGTGCGTTGCTTCACTTCACTCTTCTGTCCAATACATTTACATTTATGCATTTAGCAGATGCTTTTGTCCAAAGCGATGTACATCTCAACAAAAGTACAATTTATGCATTACATTAAGAGAAAGAGACATAGCTGCAGGCATGTGACTCAAGTAAACCTAGTTTGTTACCTACCACTTGCTGCACCGAGGGTCATCGTTCAAGTAGGTGCATAAAACACAGGATAGACAAATCCTGACACCCTCCTACCAATTTTTTTTTTTTTTGTCTATTATAAGACACAGAAACAAGCAAATACAGTGCCGGAGTAGTGGCTGAATAAAGGCTTTATCTGGTGATGCTCATGAAGTTACGGTGAATGAACTTTTACACCGTACATGAGTTGGAGAGATCTTGGGCGAAATGAGTTTGGTGAGTTTTCAGACCCTTCTTGAATGTAGACAGAGTTTCCGCAGTTCTGAGTGACAGGGGAAGGTCATTCCACCACAACGGAGCCAGACCGGAGAACCTCCGAGCTTTACCTTTCGTGCGCGGGACCTCCAAGCGAGCAGAAGTAAACGAGCGAAGGGGTCTAGCTGGGGTGTAGCGGTTGATCAAGTCCTGTAAATAACCGGGAGCAGTTCTATTGATGCATTTGTAGACAATAACCAGGGTCTTGAATTTGATTTGGGCAGCTATAGGAAGCCAGTGCAAAGAAATGAGAAGAGGAGATAACGTGGCAACGCTTTGGCAAATCAAACACAACTCGTGCAGCAGCATTCTGTATTGGCTGCAGAGGTTTGATGGCAGTAGCAGGAAGGCCACACAGGAGAGGGTTGCAGTAGTCCAGATGGGAGGTCACCATGGCCTGGATAAGTAGTTGGGCAGAGTTAATTGCGAGGTAGGGACAGGCGTTGCCCAGGTATAGTCACACTTTACACTGGTAATGTATAAAAAGACTTTAAATCTGGTCATCCATCTCATTATTTTCTTCACCCTCTACAATGTTAGATGGCACAAAGACAGCCATTCAAATTCTAACCCGGACAGTCATCCTAAATTTTTACTCTCCCAGTGTTTGCGAAAGAAAGACGTGTGAAGAAGAAGTTGATTGTAACCATGTGAGTAGCTGCTGTGATTGGAATTTGATGGCTCTCACCTTATTTTAACTTTCACATTCGAAATATATTAAAGTTATTTGTAGACAAAACTAAAAATACACACCTCAGAATTCTGTTAAATAGTATACTTAGTGTTAGAACAAACCACAAAAATTAAACATCCTGTCAACATGAACTTCTTTTAACAAACCAATGTATTAATGAGCTATGAAAACCAAACACTCCCAAAACACTTTGATAAGTCAATCCCAATCTCCAAAACTGTATATCAATATTCTGGGTAAATTTTCTAGTTAAGTAACAAACAATTAATGCTATGTTTTCTAAGTCTTTTAGTTTTAGAGTAAAATCTCTTTTAATCGCTCTTTAAAGTCCTTAAAGGAATTTCTTGACAAAGTAAAGGTTACCTGCTGTTTTCAGAGTATTCAGGGTAAAACCACTAAAAGTGGCACACAGAGGTAAGACTTTACTTGGTCAGATCTGTGGAGTAAATGTATTTGCCTTTGCAATCAGTCACTGAGATGACCTGGTCAGCTGTGGACAATGAGACAATGAGGGGCTCACAGTGGGGTACACTTATCTCGCTATTCAACCGTGGTATCTTCGAAAAAACAATAGGGCAGAGGGTGACTTCTAATTCCACACAGTTTTTACATACAAGTGATTTAGCCAGGTGTTAAACTTTAATTTGCTGAATTGAGTGCTTAATAGACACACATTTCATTTCAGTGCCAATGTTGATTCACAGTGCTGAGATTTACACAACTTTTTCATTTGATACAGCTTCGTCAACACAAATCCAAATAGGGAAGGATTTAATTCATGGGAAAATACGGTCTCAGTCCAGCGTCACAGTGTCAAATGAAACATTGAGAATGACATAAGATTTAGTTGCTCTCTCTAGAATTGCCCATGGACCGACAATGCTTTGTGATAAGCAGCAAACCATCAGGACAAAACCATAACCATGTTATTTCCCCGTTGGCATTTAAAAAGATAAAGTTTTTTTTCTCTAAATACAAAATCAATCACACAATGCAATACAGTAATCTTTCAGGTTAGAGCTTGTCAAATGGAAACAAAGGAAACACTGAGTGCTGAGGGTCTTGGAATTCTTTTCGCTCGGGTGCTGTGGGCCTTACCCTCACACAGTCCAGCTGCGTTGCTTGAGCTGTTTTGTCTGCTCCGCTCAAATTACGACAGCCCTTCCTGTGTCAACACAACGGGAACATGCTGCTGCAAATCTCTCCCACACACTCTGTTCACCGCAGCAAACGCACCTTTTCAAAACACACCCCTTCAGCACGTCACCTGGCTCTGCAAAGTGACTGGCTCCTGCCGGTGCACTTGAAAGTCCAAACGGTATGAAAATAATTGAAAGTGGTGGTTCTTGTTAAACTGCAGGACAACGATGTATGAGAAAAGCATCACGTGTTTTAGGAAATTACTTCTACAGCACGGCACTTAAGTCATATGATCCTTCATTTCTGCAGATTTATCAATGAAATGTTTCCCTTTGGTGTTGAATTTAAGCCGTGACTGGGCTGAAAGCTGTAAAATACACTATAAAGGTCACAGAACTGGTAAAATGTGTAACTTCAGAATTTTCAAAGCTCCCTGTCCATCCCTCACGTTGGTCCCTGCAGCACACCGTGAGGACTGTTTACAAACCTCCGTACACACCGAGCTCCCTCTAAGGGCAGCACGTGGCTCTCGTGTCCCATGGGTCAAACATGACGTTAGTAACTCCTAGTTCGGCGGCTCTCCTGTCCGCATGAAAACAGAGCAGAGCCAATGCCTGGGGGGGACAAGGCAGCGGGACCTTCTCCAGATGCACATTGCCGGAGGCAGGTCATCTTGTCCAGCAGGGAGACCCAGTTGTTGGCCATCCCCCTCCCTTCTGCAAGGTGGGGGCTGCACCACAACAAAGAGCCCTCTGGGGCATCAGCGAGGACTTTCAGGTCATCCAGAAGTTTAAAAGCTCTTCAGAGACCCTTTGTGCTTTTCAAGAGGGTTCTTCAAAAAAGGCCCTATGAAGTGTTTGTACATGGTATCAACTTTAGGTGCCCTTGAAGGATCCCTGCAGCTTGTCAGTTGTGATGGTACAGAAATTAGTTACACCATATATGTAAATAGATACAGTATGTTGTTCCCTTTACACAAATGGAACATAATAATCATTGTGGGAATCGACCACTGCCTTTAAATATTATGCAAATTAGTACTCTTACTAAAAATTCCTTTATTTGAGTGTCTACACACACACACACACACACACACACACACACACACACACACACACACACGAAAGAGAAAGCATATTCGCACAGCCCCAAAGTAGATTCTGTATAAAGCAAGAGAATGCAAAGCTGAAATGGTAATTTTGGTGACAAAGAGCAGAAAACAGCCTGCAGGGTAAACCAAACTCACAAGGTCACCTTTACCTCCATTATTCCTGTGCTTTAAAAAGCCCCAGCAAAATTTACTATGTTACAATACAAATCTGCACCTAACTTGAAGTTTTCCAATTTTTGTATATTTAAAAAGTCTGATATTCCCAGTATCTAGGATTCCTTTAAAAAACACCTACTGATTAATGGATTAAATATTCCAGTGTTAAGATTTTTTTTAAGGCAATTTGATAAATTAGCTTCATGTGACTTGACTTATTTTGGGCAATTTTTTTTTTTTTTTTTTTTTAAATGAAGCTTTTGAAAAGAGATGAATCAAGTCATTGCAAGCATGTGTGTTGTAAGCCTGACAGAGCCAGATTAACTCAGAACAATGGAGAGGCCCTTTTAATACCTTCTCACACCTGTCAGCATAATGTGTGTGTGATCTGAAGCAACCTCAGTGCTCCCTTTAACTTAAGCCTTCAGCAAACTAGTACCACTTTTGTTTCAGAAATGTTCAAGCACTCCAGCCCATTTCAACAATTTTATTTCTACCACACTCCTGCCAGTTACCAGATTAATAATACAACGCCAGAAATGCCTACGAAAAGCTAAAACACAAAGCGTACCACTATGTCAATACTAAAATCCTGGTAGAAGTTTTATCAAGAAACAACTCCGATTTCCGGGTTTCTCCGACCCCCGGGGATTTCGGTGGACTGTCACACCGTGGCTGAAAACACTGATTTGTCCTTAGTGAGACAAAGGCAGAGACTAGCACAATGGAAAAAAAGAGCATCAGGGTTCTTTGGTCAATGAAGTGCAGGGCATCTTTGAAAATAATTTTACTAAAAGTCAGAAACAAGATAAAACATTATTAAGCGACTACTATCTCGGACACAGCTCTGCGTGAAGGTCAAGCATCGGTGCAACATTTTCTCAATGTATTTATGGACACCAAGCAGGGTCTATAAGCACTGGGATGAAGGCAGTCCCACAGTCCCATAGATACTGAGCAAGGTACTAACCCTAGAAATGGCTAGAGTAAAAAACTACCCAGCTGCATAAATGGGTAAATAATTGTAAGAATCTTAACACTAAGTCGCTTTGGAGAAAAGCGTCACCTAAATGAATCAGTGTAATTCACTCTTCTTCATTCAACCTGCTGCCAGTTAATGGCTGGATGCAGAAATGCGGGTGGTTTGCACACCGGCATTTTAATCTGAAATTTTATAAACAAAGAATTGCCAAGAAAACGCGATTAAGAATATATATCATGGAAACATCTGAAAGTCAAACGTTCGTAGTAAGAAGTCAGCGTAACGCGACCCATCAGCACTACGACGTAGGGACATCGCACATTAAGGCTGCTGAACATATAATGCGTGGTTCACACGTGGAACTGAAAGGCTTCAAAATTCCTCTTATGGGATATCAAGAAAACCCAGCAAAAAGAAAAAAAAAAAAAAAAAAAAAATGGCTTGCTCCTTCTAGAAGTTTCATCCAAGCATTTTTTACAATTTAAGTCATGGCTCAGTTGTGATAAAGAGGCCAGTCTCCGCAGTTTGGTGAGGCAACGTCTTGAATTAATCCCCCGACTAGCTGGCCGTCCCAGTCACCCGTGTGACTAATTGGGGTCGTCTCCACTGTCTTGAACCTCAAGGCTTAGGCAGCGTAGCGATTTTCTCATGCAAAGTGACTCACGGCTCTGGAGAGCCAAGGCGACGAAGGGTGCGCGCGCGCGTTCGTGCGTTATTTACGGCCCCCGGCCGCCCCACCTGCGCCGACACGGCCGGGAGTTTACGGCAGTCCCCGAAAGGGTTACGCTCAGCGCCTCCGAGATTCCGCGTTTTACGGGCCTCGCGTTACTGTGGGCCGCCTGTCAGAGAGCCAGCGGCCGAGGCACGCCGGGCCCCCGTTTACTGCACCATCTGCAAGCTGGAAAACGCCTGTCTGCTTGTAACCGTCCGGCCTCTGCGGCTCGTCGGGAAGAGAGAAAAACGAGAAGCGACTTTAAAAAATAATAAATGCAGCCCAAGTTTGAACACATCTGAAAAGAATTGCAAGGTCATCACGAGTTTCCAGCAAGTGGACTCTCGGTTTTCACTGCTTCTCCGTGTGTGTGTGTGTGTGTGTGTGTGTGTGTGGAACTAGCACGGAGATGGAATGCTCTTTCACTTCCTCAGTTTTTAGGCTGTAAAAAAAAAAAACATTTAAAAGGCTCCACATAACTGGATCCCATTTACCCGACGGGAAAGCGACAAGCAGCGTGATCCGTCGCCCAGAGACTTTCCGTTCTATGTAAATTACACGCAAAGTCATGCAAAGGAGGCGGAGGCAATGGAAACGGGAACGGCGAGGATGCTGTACTCGTTTCCCTTTCAAGTCTTGCGAGCCCGGTGACCGAGGAGGGACTGCGGCGCCCTGCATCGCGCACATCTGACTCCCGCTCCGCACATCTGGCAACAATGAGGGCAAATCAGCTCTGAAATTCACAGTATCTGGCAGCAAGATAAGGCCTCGCATGCTAAATTCATTTTCTGCGCTTAGTCACTGGTGGTCTGAGGAATGATCGGCTTCCTGTCTCGTTCTCCGGTGCCCAAATCAAAGAGGGGAAATTACACCGCAATCTGGGCCAGTTCTCCAGCCACGGGCCGGGTCGAGGCGAGAGGGCCTCCTCTCCGCGCCGTTTGATGCCGACCGATTTTCTCCCGCATCTCCTTTTCCAACAAATTGCTTCAAGACTGTAGCTGTTTGGACAAACTGGCCCAGAGCAAGAAATACACAAAATGTTCAAAAGTAAAATCACAGCCACATGCATAACTGTAAAACACAGACTTTAATGCGAAGCGACTTTTGCAGGGCCAAGTAACCTGTCCTGCAGCAGAAAATCGGAGCTGGAGAATGAAACGCCTGGGGACATTTTTTTGCATTGGTGCAACATCACTAAAAGAGGAGCAGCACTTTATACTGGAGCTACATTTACTGGAGCACTTGGGAAACCAGAGCAGGGTTTGCAAAAAACAAAACGCAGGCGACACGAATGCGAGCCGAAATATTCCGGAAGATTCCGAGGTCGTATTCGATTACGTTCGACTGCCGCCGTCTCGCTGTCGTTTACGGTACGGTTCAAAGGACAGCCCTTCTCAACCGGCTGCACGTCGCCGTGAGGTCACGCGACCACCACCCGATCGGTTGCGTAGCTTCGTCGTCTCCGCAGGGTCCTCCGCTCCGTTCGGTCTGAAGGACCTCCGCCTCGTTGGTTCACTTTTCTCTGACTGGAGGCTAAATTTATCGGTACGGACATGCAGAAGGGTGAAAATGCACAAATCACATTTATTTATGAGCAAGGGAAGCACACTTTTGGAACTGTTTTAACTGGAATACGCTGCAAATTAAGAGATACCAAAACAGGTGCGTTTGCATATTGTTACCATAACTCACAAGTTATCGAGCATTATAACGAAAATGCATTTCGCGAAACAAAACGCACAGTGCTACTTCACAGAATCATTGCTGTAAGGCATCAGTCCGGGGAAAAAAAAAAAAAAAAAAACGATTAAGGGGGAGAGATTTTCCAGCGTCGACTTGAGTGTGCGCGCACAGCGCACGTCTCCGAACATCCAGGGAGGCCCGGGAAAATAAACGGAGAGACGAAGATGGGGGCTGGCGGGAGTGACTCATCCAGGAGGCCCGCTAGTCAGGGTCCAGGAGGTGGTGTGGGCCAGCTGAGCGCTAGTACCACCTCTTCCTCCTCCTCAGAGCAACCAGGCCCCTGTGTTTGGACTGGCAGCCACAGGACTAAAGGCCAAACCCCAGGCTGCAGGAGCTCAAGGCCCCCCGGCCCCTCCCCGCGGCGGCAACGTGGGGGGTCACTGGCACACACACCTTGTCGTAGGTGGCCCGCTGTGTGCCTGGGCCCGCGGATGGGGGGGAACGCAGCACCTACGGCCGACGGCCGGCGGCCAGGCGCTCCACAAAGACCTTTCCATGCGTGCATCCAAGAATATACAGTAATAAAAGTCACGGCAATTTCATATAAAGCAGCAGCACATGGACATGTACTTTTATTGCATTTACTTATGTGCAAAGGGTGCATAACGTATGAAAAGCTTAAGAGTGAAAACATAATTCCATTAAAATGCATATTTGGGGGAAGAAAGCAAAAAATAATAGATTCTATTTACACTATTAATTTACAAAATATACTTTTGTATAAAAATGTACATTTAGCATCTTCTTCCTCCGAATTCGCCGCCCGTCCTTACAATCGACGTCGAGAATAGTTTCACGTTCCCGGCGCTATTCCGCGTTCCTTCCGAGTCCCACGTTTCCCTTACATTCAAACGTTGCACAGCCAAGCGTGTCCAGTACTGAGGTAGTTTGCGCTCCTCTGCCGGAGGAGACTCGGCCGCAGGGCCGCAGGGCCGCTACGTGCTCACGGCGCCGCAGCGATACGCGCCTGTCCTCTCGCCGTCGAACGGCTGCTCGTATACGTCGCAGCCGAGCTCCGCCTCGGAGTCCCGCGCCAAAGAGCGGACGCCGTCGCCCTCGTGCTCCGAGTCGGCGTCCACCGCCGTGTACGGGTTCTCCAGCAGCGTCACGGCTCTGAGCGCACCGGCCGGGCCCGGAGCCGGGTAAGCGTCGGCCTGGGGCCGCCAAGCCGCTTTCCCAAAAGTCCCTGGGAAAAACGAGGAGGGAAAAGGAAAGAAAAAAACAAATGTAAAAGGCAACCGCAGGCAGTGTCCGGAACCTCTGATCTTCCTAAACATGCCGAAATGAAAGCTGTGTTTTCGCGGTCTGACCGAACAGGAGCCCGAGGGGGTCGAGCCGCAGAGAGTCAATCAAAAACAAATCTGGATAACAATAACATCCGCGGGACTCCTCCCGAGCTCTGACCTCACGCCGCGCCGGGCGCGCGAGCCGCGGCTGACGTCACGGCGAGGGCCGTGCCCGAGCCGCCGGCGAACCCTTCAATTAGGGCAGCGAGGACAGGCGTTCGCGTTCCAGCTCACCCATGAAAGCGGTCCCTGGCGGGCAGTCCGCATCCGCGGGACACCCTTCGCAGCTGCGAAGTTCCGCCGGGCCCTGCAGCGAGCTCCGCCGGGGACGGTGGCCCTCTTTCCTGGGGTGGGTCAGGCTGCCGCCGTACGAGTCGAGGCACGCGGGCCCGGGCTCCGCCACGCAGCCTGGGGGACGCGGGGAGGAACGCGGCGTGAGCGATCCGGGAGGAACTCGGCCATCGTAAATCCTGCGCGCGCATCTCGGACGGGGAAATTCGAACAAACGGGAAGAGTCGCGCAACCGCAGACAAAAGGAAGGATCCCGACGAAGAGCAACGGCGCTGCTCTCCTCCCGAGAGTCTATCTACAGAGCGGCTGGAACCTGGAGCCCATCGCGCGCCGCGTTTCCGTCGGAAGAAGCGGGAAAGGGGGCGGCGGAGCACCTACTTCGGAAGGCTTCCGACGAGTCGGCGCTGTACACGTTCCCTCTCCTCAGCAGAGACCCGAAGGCTCCTTGGTAGTGGTAGAGCAGGGGATCGATGGCGGCTTCCATGTCCACCTCGCTTCCGGTGTCCAGGTGGCACAAGCCTGCGTGCAGAAGTCACGATTAACACGCTCCGCTCTCTTCGTCCTCGCTTCCGCCGCATCGACATTCCCGCAAGCAACCGGTCGCATTTCTGCCGCTTTATTAGCGTTCGTCGAGCGCGCACCATTCATATCTTTCTGCGTCGAGTAAAACCCGCCGACGGAGGAGGCCATGAACTGGTGGCTGCTGCCGTTCTCGGAGGGAACGTATGCGTCCTGGCGCTCGGCCAGCGTCCCCTGGGAGGACAGGTAGCTCGGGATGTCCGCGGGCAGGTTCGTCTCATCTGCGGGCGCAAACGGCACGAGCGTCACGCTGGCGGCTCGTTTCCCCACACGGGACCGTCATGCCAAGTCTCACACGTAGAACAAAGCGGTCTCGTCTCTCTTATTGAAGGAAAAAACCGTGTCGATTCCGAAAAGGCAGCAATTTTTTTTTTTTTTTTTTTTTAAAACACAAACTTCCATAAGACAACAGACTGTATTACATCAAAGTAACCGATTACTTTTAACTTTTAGCATTTCTAGCTACCTACGTAGCCGATATTCCTAATTTTCAGAAATCCTAGCTATTATTTTTGTTGACCACATTTCTAGCTATCCAGGTAACATTACTTTTAATTTTCAGCATTTCTTACTGCCTATCTAAATGAGGATTATTTTTAATTTGCACAATTTCTAGCCACCTACGCAGGTAATTGATGATGATGATGATGATGATACTTTATTATTATTATAGCATTTCTAGATAACTAGGTAAGAAAATTACTTTCCAAACTTTTCAGAATTTCTTCATAGCTAAGTAAACCTAGTTTTTACCATTTGCAGCTAGCTAGATAAGATTTTTTTTTATTGATTCCTGATAATATACTTAAAATCGATACAATAAAGGGCTCGTACTTTAAATAGACTATTAATAAAACAGGTGCTCACATTCACAGCTGTACTTACTTCTCCGTGGCCCTACTCGGAGACATGCTGAATATCACAGGCACTGTCCAGACAAGCACTCTGGTACTTTCCGGAGCCTCACCCGTGTTGGTGACGCTGCAGTCCTCGTTTCGCCGCCGTGTGTGGTAGATGATGACCACCCAGACCAGCGAGGTGCCCACCACACAGCACACCACGGCGATGATAACGATGCCAACCGTGGTCCAGCCGTCCTCCTCGACGGCTGCGCCGTTTGGCCCCGACTCGCAGTTGGGGCCTGGCAGCACGCCGAGGCGCACGTTCCCGCGCTCCGTGCCCAGCGGGTTCGACATCTCGCAGGTGTACTTCCCCGCGTCGGCCTCCGCGCTGTCCACGATGATGAGCAGCTGGTTGCCCGCAGCAAAGAAGTGCCGCTCTGTCAGCAGCAGCGGGCCGCCGTCCTTGGTCCAGTTGAGCCTGGGGGGCGGGCTGCCGCCCGCGATGCACTGCAGCACGGCCGTCTCCCCCCGAGCGACCGTCCGGTCCACCAGCGGCCGCAGGAACGACGGCGTTTCTGAGTAACGCGAAACGCACCGGTTACCGCAGGGAAACGAGCACAGCCTCCTATTTTTAAAGAGGTGCTTGTTCATCTTGATGTTTCAGCAGAGTACTGAGGTTTAATGGCAGTTTTATTAGCGTGTTCGACATGCTTAATGTCATACGATGACAGTTCGTATTTTAAAAAGAAAGGCGAATCGCTGAGATGCCGACGTGCAACGCTAGAACCAGGGGGAGGAGCCTCACGACACTTTCCTTACCCTGTGTACCACCTGCGAAAGGTCAAGCGTAAACGAGCAATTTCTCATGCATTTGCCAATTAAATCAATAACAATCTGTACCTCACAACATATTGCATTACATTATTACTTTGTGTTGTGATGTTTAACGGAAATGGTTATGGGAATATTTTACGCTGTGCATTGTCCGGCGTTTTCTCTTATTTATTATGTATGAATTAATAAAGGAGGCAACTCATCTGTACCATGTCAATACCCTACGCGGTGGAATAAAGACTATATCTCGATGCAGTCCCTCCTCACCCAGGACGGTGAGCGTGGCATTGGCCGATATGGCCCCGGCAACATTCTGGGCCGTGCAGCTGTACACGCCGATATCCTCCGGGGTCACGTCCACGATGAAGAAGACGTCGTCCTCGGGCATGACGTGCATGCGGCGCTCGCGAGCGGCCGGGAAGTCCGTGCCACCGTCCTTCTGCCAGGCGATCTGGGGGGCGGGATGCCCTGTGGCGGCGCACTCGAGCCGGGCCGTGGCGCCGGCCCGAATCGTCAGGTCCATGGGCATCTTTGTGAACGTGGGCAGCACTGGAGGATCGCACACAAAGGGTGTGAGCCATGCTTCAGACACACACTCCCGGCCCGCACACACGCACACACACGATGGCAGTAGCACTTACTGTTCACTGTGAGCTTGGCCTTGTTAGAGTAAGAGGAGCCAAAGTGGTTCGAGATCACACACTGGTACTTTCCCTCGCTGGCAAAATCGACTTGGCGCAGGTGCAGCACCGTCGTATACTCGGTGACGTCGGCACCGCGCGCACGTAGGTGCGCTTCGTTGTGGACTTCGGCATCGCTCAGCCCCTCGTTGTCCTTCTTCCAGGCGAAGGTCATTGGGGAGTCACTAGAGCTTGCCGCCGAACACACGAAGGTCACGTTGGAGCCTCTGAGGGCCGACTGGGTCTCGGGTTGCACCGTGATCTGGGGCTTCGGGAAGTCATCTGCGTGCAAACATTGAGCCAAGCACTTGGTATTTCGGCCATCAACAATCAGCCTTAAGCAAAAATGTACATATGCAGGTGGTCCCGGATTTACAATGGTTCGACTTCGTGATGGTGAGCTGGCGATAGACATTCAGTAGAAACCGTACTTTTTTTTCCTGGGAAAGCGACAAGCAGTACGATACACTCTGGTGATGCTGGGCAGCGGCAGCGATTCGCATCTCCCAGTCTACGACTTGGTCGCTAGCGTATACAACCGATACTCTACAGTGTTCTGTGTTGCCAGCATTTTTTGGATACCCTCCCAGTATGCACGTTGTGTTTTATGCATCCATCATGTCAACGAAACACCCGTCTACTGGTGGGAAGAAGGAGACACTGTCCGTGCGCAATAGTCCATTTGATTCCCTGGTAATTAAGGCATTTTTAATGTAGACTAACATATTCATCTTTCCAATATGTTTAAACAGGAAAAAAAATTCAGAGGTAATATTGGAGAGGAAAAAAAAAAAAAAAAAAAAAAAAAAAAAAGTGAAAAATCTGATGGGACAGGAAGGTGTAAAGTGCACCTGTCCTGCGGGTGACACACCAAGAGAGCCATGATTTCATCCCCCAACTGATACAACATGGTCTGGGGTTGCGCAGGCTGAAGAGAACTAACTTTTTTTTGCTGTTCTGTTCCACAAATAATTTCCATACATGTATATTTAATAAAAAAAAAAAAACACACACACACACACACACACACACGCCATGATGGTGTCAAGCAGGGAAACCCACCACACACAAAGTCGTCAAGGTCCACGGCGAACACGCTTCTCCCCTTGAGCACTTGCGGATGGGCACAGCTGGCATTGATGAAGGGCGCAAAGCGGCGCTCGGCCACCCATGGCGGCAGCCACTTCAGCTGGCAGTCGCACAGCAGGCTCGATGTGTTCAAATGCCTGCGCCGGTGCGGCCACGAGGGTAGGGTTTCGGGTCACGTCAGTCCACGCTTCACAGGCATAATGAGGACAAACACCACAGTATGTACCACGGGATAACTTGTACTTACAGCTCCTCCAGCTGCTTCATCTGCGAGAAGGCGTTCACCTGAATGGACATGATGGCGTTGTTGCTCAAGTCACTGCGGAACAGAGGAGGGACAATTGCCGTGGAGACGGTTAGCGCGACTTCCGAACCAAAATTCAACCGCGAACCAGTCACCAAGCAGCATTAAATAGAAATCTATGGACGGTGCATTTTCAAAAGCGCTGGAAGTCTTACAGCGTATTTTATTTAGTTTGGCTATATCCGAGACTTTTACAGAACCTACCCAGGGAATGCATCGAGCTATACTTATATTACATTTTTATTGGTTGTACAGGTAGAGCAAACTGAAAGTGGCCAGATGCTGATGAATGTTGCATGTGTTTCAAGTTCATAAAAACTAGTAAAAGCAGAAGCTCTGTGATATTGTAATATAACGGTCGGACTTTCTAACAAATTGAGTTACAAACAGAATTCTGGTCTCAACTGCATTTGCAAGTTGAGGACCCAGTGCTCTTGGGTGATCAAAATAGGGCCCGAGATGCATTTCAAAGCACGACGGACGAACTTTAGATTGAAATCAAACGTTTCACCCAGAATCCCACCTCCTTCATGTTGTCGCGACTCACAGATGAGCAGTGACTAATATAGAAATATCCGCTCCAAATTCAACTCCCCGGCGGAGTCGACGAGATAAACCGTCAGCAGAAAGGCGGTTAAGAGGAATCGAAACTTTGTGGTTTCCCGATCTACGTCTGTATTCTGGTAACTCACATTTCCACCGTCAAAATGCCACTTACAGGTGCATGAGCGTGTCGAGTCCTGAGAACGACTTCTTGGTAATGGACCGGATCTGATTTCCCTGAAGAAACCTAGCATGTGAAGCACAAGTATCGGAAGAGCAAACAGAATGAAAAACAAAAAGCTACAGCGACTCGTTCAAGACGCAACAAACGATTACGTAACTCCCTGGCAGAAAAACCCAAACATTTGGCCGTCTGAAACGAAAGGAGCGTGGGGACGTCCGCAAATCACCGCCTCTGGAATACTGTACAACAGCGCAACTCACAACTGGCGAAGGTGGTCCAGCGCCGAGAAGGGCCCGTTCATGTCCTCGATGGTCCACGATATGTCGTTGTTTCTCAGATCCCTGAAGGACGCAACACAGCCGCGTTCAAACCCGCACGAGAACATTCGATAACGCTCGTCCCTAGGCTGCGCGTGCGTGTAAAGGGAGAAAGCTTGACGCGTTTGAGGCTCCCTCTCTTTACGGAGCCGCGGCCGTGCTGCTTCTACGGACCGTTATCCCACAAGTCCCGCGCAATCGCAGCACGCACCGATTCGCTTAAAGAAAACACACCGGACACACTTCGTACTCGCATCGCAAAGGCTTCGGTTTCGAAATTTATGACAAACATTCTCCTGTTTATTTCAAACTGCATTTTCCTGTATATCTATTCAGAAAAATCTGTGGTGAAACAAACATCACCTGCATTTCCATGTCCAGCCTTTACTTGCCAGTATAACACACAATATGATGAATATTGCACTCATTTATGGGATACGTGGCTCAAAAATGAACATTAAACAGGAATTTGGTATTTTTGTCATAAATCATTTTAAATTAGTTTTCTTTAATAAAGGACAAAATTAAAAACTACTCAAGTATTACATCATATTTTATTAATAACCTACCCTGCAAATAACTATTCTTACGTTTTATTCGCTGTACAAATAAGCAAGCTGAAAGCAGCCACAGTTAATAAAAGACAATAAAAACATACAATGAGTGCTTGACGGAAATGAAATCACATTCTCACAGGTAATTTAATTCATTATAGCGTCACCTGGAGTTTTTGAAAGTACTCAACTTGTGAATAAAACGAGGGACATCGGCAATACCCTTAAACTGATTGTGACGTAGTGGCTGAATTTACAATCAAATCTAGTTACAAACAGAAATCCAACCAGATGTATCCACACGCTGAAGATGCTGCGTGCACAATATTCATGGGTAAAACAGACGGCGATGATGCTGACGAAGCATTAAGGAGAGCGGGTGACCTCCCACGCTGTGTGGAATTCCACCCGGACAGAAAGCCCCCTTTCGCACGGCTGGCTGGAGGTGGGGTCGCCCACGTGCCCCCCGGTGACCTTCACGCACGGCGTACATGTGGTTCCACTTAAAGAGGGAAAACTCCGGCTTCGGGAAGCACGCGGTCCTCCAAGTCGGCCTCACGCTACCGCGTTTCACGTTTATTTAAAAATCCCACAAACATTAGCGTGTCCGCTTTAAATGCGCCGAAACATGTTCGCAGGAGAGAAACGCAGAACTCAAGTTTGATTAAGACGCCCGACACCAACGTGCACGAGACTTTCCCGTATACGTGACGCGTGTCACGCGTTACGGGAAGAGCGGGACAGGGCTTCGGACTCACAGCGTCTGCAGGTGCGAGAGACCCCGGAAGGCTCCGTCGGCAATGAAGCTCACACGGTTGTCACTGATGTCCAGTCTGTCCAGAACGCTGAGGCCAGAGAAACTGGACTCCTCGAGCCGAGTCAAGTGGTTGGACGCCAGGTCACTGCGGGCAGCATAAGGAGCGGCTGAGTGCAGAACCAAAAAACTGCTCATATTGCTCAGACTCTTCCAGGGTTCGACATTAATATGCACTTAATACAATGGTATGAGCTGTCACCATGCTGTCTGGGTTTGAACCCAACCTCCTACTGTAGTGCCCTTGATCAAGGTACTTACCCTGAAGCGATACAGTAAATATTACCCAGCTGTACAAATGGGTAAATCAGTACAGTAGTCCCCCCCCTTATCGGCGGGTTCACTTTCAGTTACCTGCGGTCAACTGGGGTCAGAAAACACACAGAGTCTGAAACCGCTTGTCCTGAGCGGGGTCACGGCAAACCGGAGCCTAACCCGGCAACCCAGGACGCAAGGCTGGAGGGGGAGGGGACACGCCCAGGACAGGTTGCCGGTCCGCCGCAAGGCACCCCGAGCAGGACCCACCAGAGAGCAGGACCTGGTCAAACCCGCTGCGCCACCGCACCCACCGGTCCGAAAATATTAAATGGAATATTCCAGAAATTAACGATTTATAAGTTTTAAATTGCGCGCCGTTCTCAGTGGTGTGACGAGATCTCGCACCGTTCCGCCCAGGACATGAATCATCCCTTTGTCCAGCATATCCACGCTGTATACGCTACCCGCCCGTTAGTCACTTAGTAGCATCTTGGTTATCAGATCGACTGTCAGTATCGCAGTGCTTGTGTTCAAGTAACCCTTTTTTATATAAAAAGCTTTACGGGAGAAAGAAAAAAAAAAAATCTATGTTTATGAGGACCTGGGCATTGGTCCTTAGCTTTTTCTTCTTCTTCTTCTGTATAGGAAAAAATACAGTATATATAAGGGTTCGGTACTAT
Source organism: Scleropages formosus (assembly GCF_900964775.1). Lineage (NCBI taxonomy): Eukaryota > Metazoa > Chordata > Actinopteri > Osteoglossiformes > Osteoglossidae > Scleropages > Scleropages formosus. The sequence continues at coordinate 9,609,872 of NC_041810.1, forward strand.
CGGCGCTTTCAGGCATCCGTTGGGGGTCTTGGTACATATCCCCCGCAGATAAAGGGTACTACTGTATGCGGAGTTTAACGGTGTGAGACACTTTGGAGAAAAGTGTCAAATACAAATGTCGATATAAAAAGTGAGAAATCGATATGGTTTGGAAAGCGGAGTTGGCAAACATTACAGGGAAACAACATTCCAGTCAAAAAATATTTTTACCGTAACTAATTACACAGCGGGGGGTGCGGTGGTGCGGCGGGTTTGGCCGGGTCCTGTTCTCTGGTGGGTCCGGGGTTCGAGTTATGCTTGGGGTGCCTTGCGACGGACTGGCGTCCCGTCCTGGGTGCGTCCCCTCCCCCTCCAGCCTTACGTCCTGTGTTGCCGGGTTAGGCTCCGGCTCGCCGCGACCCCATATGGGATGAGCGGTTTCAGCCAGTGTGTGTGTGTGTGATTACACAGAAAAACAAGTTTTCCATTATGTAAATGAAAAATTAACCCTCGCAGCCAGTTTAATGCTATAACATTCAGAGATACTGTGATGCAACTGGTTCCATCTGATATCCTCCACTCTGTCAAACGTGTAAACATGTAAAGGTCTCGTCACCTGTCCCTTTGCATTAGATGATGCGTCTATTGAGACAGAAGTGTTGGCACTTCAGTTGATCTCACTCACTCACACACTCTCACACACACACACACACACACACCAGTATCTGCTCATCACAGCACAGCGGTCTGCTAAGCATCCTGGATGCGTGCAACAGAGGCCTTCTGGTAATGAATAAATATTCTTTTTTATTGCCCCGTAATGTTTACCATGTCCCCTCGGCCGAAATTTTCCACTCCCATCGAGGCCGCTTGTCATGCAAATCACACGGACAGAACGCATCAAAGCGAAATGTTCCAAAAATAAATAAGTCAACAAATAAATCTGCCGCGGCCGTTTTTTCCCCTCTTTGTGTTGCGGATTCGTTTTCAGGGTGTGCGGAGCGAAATACTACGGTACGCCCCATTCAGGCCTCCGCTACGAACAACAAAAAAGTTGTTGCTGCCAAGCAAGCTGTCGCCTAGGAGACCATGTTATGAAAAGCCCCCAGACAGACGGCGAGGGGGCCGTGTTTTGGCAGGCAGGCAGGCACTCTGTGTGTGTGTGTGTGTGTGTGTGTGTGTGTGTGTGTGTGTATGTGTGTGTGTGTGTGTGTGGCGCACTCACAGCTCGCTGAGCTTCTGGCAGAACTCCCAGGCGTCGGGCCGGATCCTTGCGATGGCGTTGTGGCTCAGCTGCAGCTGCTGCAGCATGAGGAGCCCATAGAGCCAGCCTTTGCTCACCTCCGTCAGGTTGTTGTGCTCCAGCTGCCTGCGAGGGCGACGGCAGGGCCCGACACGCAACACGTCAGCCGAACGCGCAGCTGTTTTTCGACACAATTACGTTTCATTTACACGCCGTCATCTGGACTAGAGGTTCTTAACCGTTTCCAGGGTCCCTTTAAGAGTCTCCCGAAAGCCGAGGGACCTCCCTCCTGGATAAATGACCATAAATAAATTTGCGGAAAAATCTGCATTCGGCTTATTGCGCCGAAATCTGATCGCGGAGCATTATAGCACAGAGAGTAACAACGTTTCTGCTATACTTTTAAACTTTTGTTCGGTTATACGGTGAAATTTTCGAAGCATCCCAGGCTTTTGGAGATCCGCCCGCGAAGTGACATCTACGGGCCACAGGTTAAGAACCTCTGATGTGAGTCAATTCAAAAGCGACATGTTCAGAGGCTGCAAGAAAAAAAAGGCTCTTTCCTAGAAAAGAAGCGTAACGTTGACGAGAGAGTTTAATAACGGTGTACAGTTCGACTTCCCGACGTGTCGATGGGTGTATAACCACACAGACATACAGTGGTGCCCCGCAAAGGTAGCGGGGATCAGTCCTTAGAGCTCCCGCCTTTGGTCTCGAAGGACCTCGGTCCGAATCGTGCTGTAGAACCCCGACCGAAATACTTACCAGGGCACGATACGGTAAAAATTACCCTTCTATATAGAAGCTTTGGAGAAAAGAGTCAGATAAATGAAAACAAAGACATAGTACAGGTTCCTCTCTGAGCGAGCTGGTACTGCGGTACATACAGGGTCTCCATGTTGCTGAGGCCCCAGAAGGCGCCGTCCATCAACTTGCCGATGCCATTCCTCTGCATCTTGAGCGACTTGAGCGAGTGCAGCCCGTGGAAGGCCAGGCCGTCGACCCGCTTCACCCGGTTCCGGTTCAGCTCCCTGAAAATGCACACGGATCAGCAACGGCAGGCCGAGCGCACATCTCCCACGCGCCGCGCCGCGCCGCGCCGCCCGACGGCTCGGTCGCTCACAGGTGCTGGAGGTTGGGCAGCTGGAAGATCTTGGCTGGGATCGAGGACAGTCGGTTCCGGTTCAGCTTCAGCACCTGCAGCGTCGCGGACAGGTTGCTGAAGCAGCCCGGCTCCAGGGAGGAGATGCGGTTGCTGTTCATGAACCTGCGGCGGAATAACGGCAAAGACGTGCAGCACACGAGATGGACACGGGGATGTAAAGGTGATGTCATTATTAATAATGACAACAGTAATAATAAAAATGTTAAGGTAATGAGAGCACTTACAGGAACTTGAGGGGCAGCGCAGGGAAGGAGGTGGCCCTCAGCTCCGCCACATTGTTGTTGCTCAGATCCAGGATCTCCAGCGACTGAAACGGCTGCAGCTGCTCCAGAAGCACCTTCGATATCCTGTTGTTGGCTCTGAAAGCACATCACAACCACATTAATTAACAGACGCACGTGTCCAAAATCAGAGCTCCACAAGCGCCGAGGTTTGGCCCCGATACGACTGAATGGGCGCCCCCTGCCCCTCAGAGCTGCTGAATCCCTCTCCACGTTCAAGAAGGGTTCCAAACCCATCCTTTTCAGTCCCACTTCTGCCTTGATCTCCTAACTACTCCATAAAGATCCGTGACAACATTCTCACCGTCATGTCTATTTCCTATCAATTCTATCTGCAGCTACTCCTGTAACGGAACTTATTGGACACAGCGTGAAGTTCTCAATCTGCTCTTCACGCAGTCCTTTGCCATTCTGGAGAAAAGCATGACAAATGATTAAATGTACATAGTACCTTCTAAGAAATGTATATTGCACTGATTTACGGAAGCAGTACAATTCAAAACGGCCCAAGGCGCTTGACTGGTCAACAGGCAACGTAGCCGTCAGTTTTTACCACGTTATTTTGTTTATCAGGTAATTACTAACAAGGTATTAAGGAGTGCCAATTAGTCGGCTGATGAATGCCGTTCCCTCAGTGAAAGCAAGCCGCAGCAAAAGCTGGCAATTTCCTGAGCCACCCGCCTCCTAAATTGCAGCGCAGCGGCGGCTGGCCGTAAACACAGCTGTACAGTGCGCCTTTGTGGGACGGGAGGGGCGCTTCGACCCCCGCCCCCAAAACCATCAATGCCCCCCTTATTTCTTCTGCCTAACAGAGCTTCAAGCAAACGTTATGTTCACATTCCGTCCAAATTGAGCGCTAGCTAATTTAATGAAGAAAAAATAATAATTAAAAAGTACTTGATAATTAAGACTCTCTTTAAATAGCAGTTGAGATGCAAGGGCTGTAATTAATTTAAATCAACAGGGAATCAGTCCTCTGTCTCATACCACCCATTCTTTTGTTTGTTTTTTTTTTTTTTTTTCCCAAAATGACATTTTGCCAGCAAAATTTTCCCATACATATTGCCAGTTAACCTGTGTTTGCATGTCGGGCTATTATTTTTACTCCGGGTCCTCAACTACCAACAAAACTGGGACCTGAAAGTGCAATCAACTTGTTTAAAATGAGTGAAAATAAAAACATGTTCTCTCCACAACACTTCATTCAATGATGACTGGTGACCGATTCACCCCATAAACATGCGCTGCGTTCCTCGTCTCGTAACTGATCACGGACACTCGGGAACACCAGGCACGAGCCGGAAACACGGTTGAAGAGAGCTGAACGAAGGCGGTCTCGCACTCCTACGCCGAGTGAGTTTTACTGCTAACGCACAGCTGGATGCTGAACCGCAGGTGGCTGTCAGTGCCCAAGTCAGAAATTTTAGAAAACAGGACAGTGGAGAAAATGCAATTGGAAAGAAATGAATGAATTGGAAAATGTTTGTATCTTCGAATGTTTGTAACTCAAACGTTCATAACACGAGGAGCCAGTGTATGCTGATGCACGGCGACTGACGCACTCTCCATGTTAATGTAGACCAGCTGCACCAATCTACATATTTACCATATGGATTCATAACTTTCTCCAAAGATGGTCAAATGGCAAAATTGCTGAAAGGCAACAAAACAGGGATTCTGGCTTTGGCCTCATCAGTGGAGGACTCGGATAAGTCACTTTGACACTTAAATTTGTTCAATTATATGACAATTTTCTCCAAAGTGACTTAGGCTGTTAACCTATGTCGACTAATTTACTCATTTATACAGCTGGGTAATTTTTACTCTATCGAGTGTAATTACCTTGATCGTTGGTACTGGGGTAGGATTTGAATCTGGGTCCACGGAGTGCAAACTGACAACTTTAACCACTGCTCCATCTGCTGGCCTTTATTGTCTGCCAGGCTTTTTTTTTTTTATCTGCCAGGCAACCCCAGAAGCGAAAAATCGGGACGTCAGTAGGCGGAGAGCAGCTGGCCCATCACCATGAAAAATGTGGTGCAGTTCCAGTATTCCAACACATTTTGTGCATTTTCCCCGGTGGCTGCAAGGCCCAGCCGCGGTCAGACAGCGGTGCCGGAGCCATGTCCCTCCTGGCCCATTTCTTCGTTTTTTCCAGGTATGAGACGCTGATGAAACTCAGGTGTCTGTCTGTGCCCCCTGGCTCTTTGCGGTCACGCCCCCGCAAGCCGTCACGGCGTGCGGCGAACCGGAATTTCCACTTTCCCAGAAGGCACTGCATGTGTGGAGCGGAGTGAGGGAGGGGCTGAAACTAAGCCCCAGGCCCTTCAGCTGCGAGCGGGCTCGCCGTGGTCCCCGCACACCCAGCCGCTTCCTGCCACAAACGCACCTGGTGGGCCGCGAAGCGTGGCGGAAGGGGGTGGGGGGGGGGGGGGGGGGGGGGGGGGGGGCTCATCATGAGAAGAACAAACACTGCCGCTCTCTCACTACGGTGTCAGCTGAGCTCCCGGTGTCCCTCGCAGCTGCTGAATCGCCCCCAGCACCGCAGAAGCGTCTCATACCATCTCTTTCAGACCAAATTCTCTTCTAATCTCCTGACAGCTACATAAATGGGTCCAACACCACATGCTATGACTATCTATTCATCTGATAACTATTCTCTATGCAAAGATCACATTTTGTGAAAAAGGTACATTTATTGTAAATAATTTAAAATTAGTTTTCACACATAGTTAAATTTATTTCCTGTCTTGCAGCATTTTTATGTAGCATTCAAGATCGGTCTCAAACCTATTTCTTTCAGACCCCCCTTGTCTCCTCCGTATAGTATCTCCATCACACCATCTGTCACCTTCACCTGTATTTCCCATCAATTCTAGATGCAGTGTAATGTGCAACAGCAAAAATGGTGGTTTTGAACACGTTGACTGTGCTTTAAGGATCGCGTGTCTAAGTCCATTAACGTCTCACCGGTATCGATGCATTTTGTTTACTCGAAGCTGTACGTCACTTTGAAGAAAATCGTCCGCTGAATGAATTAACGTGAATGCGATGTAAATACCGCGCCCCGCATGTGCCGCAGAGCCGAGAGGGAGGTAAAACTGAGGTGCAGCGTGGAACTTGTGACGTTTGTGCCCCCAGCAGTTTCGCACCTGGTGCAGATGGCAGGAACGCAAGAAGCGCCCCCTTCTGTCACACGGGGAAACAGCGGGGGAAGGGAAACGAGAGAGACCACACAGAGCGGCACATTCCTCGGCACGTCTCAGGACGGCTCTTTGAAAGCGTAGAGTCAACGCCAACAAAAGACAAAGAAATACTTAAAACATCAGGTATCTGCAGCAGTTTGCACCAATGCCTTTTTGTTAAAGGGTTTGATTTTACTGAGCATTAACTGAGCTCTGTACTCTAAAGTACTCAAATGGCACCAGAACCGTGTTCATAACTCAATCTGTTTGCAAATCCAACCACTTTGTTACATTCCCGAGAAATTTATAAGAATTTGTATATTATTTAACATAGTATATTAGTATATATTAGTGGTATATACATATATACTATATTTACTACAGCATATACTGTATACTATATTATATTAGTAGTATATATACGTACATATACATAGTATTTTATTTAACATTTATTTAGCAGAATAAATTATTAGTCTGCTAAATAAATATAAAATGTAAATATAAGACAAAGTATTCAAAGGTTAGGTTCCGTAAAAAACCTCCAATAAAACTTTGACTAAAAAAAAAAAAAAAAAAAAAAAGAGGAAAACTTGTTATAAACGCACACTAAATGCCGACTGTTGCCAATTCATCCCATAAATGTGTAATTCCCTCTTCTATTACGATTATTAATCACTGACGCTCAGGAACATCAGACCCTGTAACTACTGCAGAAGTAGTCCAATTAATGCACTGCAACAGTCCTCGTCTCAGTGCGTTTTACTGCCCACTAATGGCTGGACATGGAAATGCAGGTGGCTTTTGTCCCACGACATTTTTTTTTTTTTAAATAGAGTACAATTAAAAATAAAAGAAGAAAAAATAATGTTTACACCTTCAAAGGTTCCTGATTCAAGTGTTCACAACACAAACATCCAGTGTACAGTGTAACACATCGCAACACTATTCGGCCACCTTTAGCACATCGGTCCAGTAACTGGCATTCTGCAGACGATACGAAGCAGTGCAGTCAAAACCTGTGACAATATGGTGCTGATCTCTATGTGTCCAGCTCGTCCAGGCCAGTTTCTGCCCGCATGCCTCACATTTACTCAAGCAATATTCTTCCAGATAAAGTTATTCCAGACCATTACGGATTAATTTGGGATCCCACCGTGATCCCTGCGAATTAAGTCACCATGGAAACTAATTTAACCCATTTACAAAAATAACCCAATAACAATTTATCCCAGAATCACATTAAACATGGATGAAAACAGACTGCATGATTTATGGTGGACTCCGCGAACAAAAAAAAAAAATCAACTTTTTCTCAACTTTTTTTGTGCTTTTGCAGAGGAATTTTAAAAACGGGCCAGTGTGATGCAAAGGACGGTTTGGATTTGCAATCACATTTGGAAGCAGTTTATGCCGAACAGAATTCCAACACGAGCGGCGTGGGCCGTTTACGAATAACAGGGCTGCGCAGAGACTCGACACCGAGAATGATGAGCCCCTCAAAGCCAACTCAATTTCTGCATATTTGTGCGATGCGGTAAGCTTCCCGCTCTGCTAGAAATTAATAAATCGACAACAACAATGGAGCCTGCCTAAACCCCTCCAACATCTTGAACCGTCTGAAATTTTTCCATTTCTCCGCACTCCAGCTCCCCCCCCTTCCCTTCTCCCCGTGCGAGGCGAAGGGGGGGAGCAGAGCGAGGGATCGAATGCCACCTCGGCCTTGTTTAAACAGGCCGGCAGACAGAGCGGCAGCGCCCGCGACTCCTGAGCTGAGGAAAAACAAACGGCCGAAAGCCTCCAGCTGGTACTCATTGCCTCCCGATCATTTTAATTAATTGAACAATTTCCCAGGAATTTATGGGCTTTAACTATTCAAGGTTCCCAGTAAGGGGGAGGGGAGGAAAGTATGTTTTCCTGCCTTTTCTGCTCTCTGCAATTTGCCCAGCGATCCCAGGTATAATTACAAATTTAAGAAAATAAAGTCTGGCCTTGGAACCCATCAGAGGGGGGTTGGGGGGGGGGGGTTCCCTCATATTAGCACAAACATTATTCACTAAGGTACACATTTTGAACAAATTCCCTTTTGCTATAGTACCTCATTGTTTTTGACTGAAATTTATTTCTGCTCACGGACCGCATAACTCAAAGCTAGAATAACTTCATATAAAGTTAGACGTAGAACTAATTCTATATACCGTATCCGCATGCGTTTAGTCGGCGTGTGCCAATAACTGACAGCGTAATAAAGAACTACTTCTGAAATTGTGCGTACTCCTCAAAGTTGCTCAGTGTACTAGCCTGTTAAGCAAAGCGAGACCTGGTTTTGATTAAAGGCGCCACACCATAAAATGGACTCATACGATGGTTTTGCAAAACTCTGTTCTTTTTCCAGAAGGAAATACCACACACGCTGGCTCTGCCAAAAAAGTACAGTGATTTTCAACTTAGCGTTTGAATTCAGCTAGCCAAAGTTCTAGAAGACACGCAGACGATAACGGCGAAAGAGGACGATGTTTCACGCGTACGGTTCTTCGAAGAAATAACGAGAACGGGAGGAGCTTGACCAACAAACCAATCAAGCGGAAGAAAGCAAAACGAGGAGGAGGAGCTTAAGGAATAAACCAATCAAGCCATACGAGCTCGCAAAAACATTAACGCGTTGAAACGCAAGGGTATCGCTTGCTTTATAAAGTGTATAATAACTTTTGGTATTGATTATAGTTATTCACGTGGAATAACTTCTTTAGAAAGACTTAAGGTAATGGTAGCATTCAAATTAACCCCAACCTCTACAGCTAGATCTCTCCACGGTCAAAGGAAGGGACTACATATTCAACATCTGGTTACCATGGAGATAAAGCTAAAGATAACACAAATTGACACATTCATAAAATAAAATCATAATCAACGTAATGACTACTACTGCACCCAGTCGTGAAAAGAGTCTGACTTGGAAGGGTCCAATGTCGCCACAAAACTAGAACTAGAAAACGTTCTTCCAAGTTTTTACATTGTGAGTTTCATAGCCAGACATACTGGAGCCACTGTAATATATCCCTGACTTATAGTCAGATTTATATACGTTTTATACGAAACGTAATAAAATAAGTGCATTCACCTTAATACACTTCGACAAAATTTAAACGTTATCTCGTGTGCGGGACTGAACAAACTGCTGCTACAGTTGCACATTCAAGCACAAACACAGCTGTGTTTTTTCATGTCACAACTTGTAAATACTAAACTGTTTCTAGCTCATACGTTTAAGCAAAACTAGTATTAATTAACTTTTTCTATATAGAATGGGAGGCTGAGATTGGCCGTCCGTCCTGACAATTGCAACCTCGCGCTCAAAATAAATATTTGGAGAGCTAAAGTCCTTTAGATTAAACTTGAAAGTCAAGTCCAAAAAAGTGCTCTTCAGCGCTGAGGTTTAAGAAGTTTAAATGCATTTAAGCAGAATAATGCACCAGGAAACTACCAAATATATGGTGAGCACCTTTGATCCTATAAATATAAGGACAATACTTTTTGTTCAAAGAAAAAAGCTCAGTTCTTCCTGAAGGTAACAATAAGCTCAGTATGAAATGTTCAGCGTATTACCTATAATACTCAAACTTAAATGTCACTTCCACTATTTTTTATCTTATTATCTTGTGCAAACACATTTGAAGAATTTCACACAAAACTGGCACAAAGAAAGAAAACATTACTTACAAGTTAAGAACTGTGATGTTTGATGAACAAAGTCCCAGGTCTGGCACTGAATCCAGTTCGTTGTTATTTAATTTCCTATGAGACACAGAACGCATCATATAGCTTAGAGTTTGGCTTAGAGCATCCAAATGTTGTTGTGTACTTAGGAGCGAGTTTATGGTTAAATGTATACTTACAATTCATTGAGGTGGCGCAACTTGGCAAACACGATGGCATCAATCAGCTGCAACTTATTACGGCTCAAATCTCTGTAAATGAAATATATACGGTATATTTAATTACATATTACGCATATTAATCCCTTTAATGTAGAAAATTTGGAAGGGAAAGTGCTAAATAAGAGATTCAAATGTTCAACATCGCAAACATTGTTTTGTGACTACGAATGAGCTCCTCCTGCCCCTCAGAGCTGCTGAATCCCAACATTGAAAGGTCTCAAACCCATCTATTTCAGAGCCACTTCTCTCCTGGTCTCCCGACAGCTCCATAAACATCCATCACGCCATCTGTCACCTTCACCCGCAAAAACAGTGACACCGGACTAAGTGACTGTACTCGGAAAATCACGTGTCTGTGTCTAAAGCTTTTCATATGTTGGCGAAATGCTCTTTTTTTACACTGCTTTCAGTGTCAGCTAAAGGAGTAAATGCCAACGTAAGATCATTGGTAACTTACAATAAATAACATTGGTTTTATTTTAAAAAAAAAAAAAAAAAAAGCACAGGCCAAAAACGAGAAGAGTGTGGAGCTGCGAGACCTGTAGCCAAACGGGCTGGCAGATAAGTTACTGGAAAGGCACGGCTTGGCGGCACCAGCGCCCCCCGACTACAAAGTGGTGGAGGGAGCGAGGCTGCCGCGCTCCATCGGCACGCAGGAGCCAGGCGCCCATCTGGAGTCTATCAGGGAGGCAGGAGAAAACAACAGGGCGTCTATTGAGAGCGCGGCAGCGAGGCGCGATCCCGCCGCACGCCGAGCCCTTCGGAACAAGCCCCCGCTCTAGGGTACAACGGCAGGTGTGTTTTCCCAAACCGCGACGCTAGCGCCACTACACCGGTAAAGTGCGTTTAAAGGCCCGTCGCTCTCACTGTTGCTGTTTTTGACCAGATAATTGAAACCAGGGGCTGTTTTCTCATGCCTCGAGGCATGTCACAGGCGTGCGCGCAGAACTACGGTACACGGAGCGCATTGCTTTTCCACTCGGCTCCAAAACCGTTTGAGCCCAAGAGGAGGGCATGGCTTAAGATCACATGTTCCATCTGGAAAAAAAGTTTAGGGGAAAAAAAAAAAAAGAAAGTCACAGCTGAAAAAAGTGTGAGGCTTTGATTCATTCCTCACCTCCGTCATGACCAAACAGGCTCAGATTTGTGATCCAAGGCAGCACTGACAAAAGGGTTCAAGACTGAACAAGCCCATGGATATCAAACAGCCGGCGTGATTCCCCCCCACATTCTAATGTGAAAAGTCAGCAGCTTGCAGAGGTGTGTGATAATACACTGGCACCTGCCTGCACCACACTTTGCACCCTCTGTGGAGTACAGCAGCATATCCAAAGACAATTACTCTCACCCTCCTTATGGCATACAATAATAATTATAATAATAATAATAATAATCATTAAGTGGCACAATGGCCCACATGTGCTCATGCACCTGATCTTATTCCTGCCAGTTGTCATTAGTCTCTGTAAGGAGTTCTCTCTTCATCGGGGGGTACTGACCTCTTACCGTTACTGCGCTTCTCAGCTGGCACTACTACGTTTTACCTTTTTTACTAATGTGCACACAGTGTCTGTTTCTGCACTATTTATTTATTCCAGCGGTGTTCCTGTGTCTTATATGAGCTGCTGTAGCATTGCAAAATAATTCCTTCTCTATCAATCAAGCTTTTTTCTGTCCATCTACACATCAGCTATCTATCCATACATCCATCCTTCAACGCATCACGTCTTCCTCGTGGATATGTGACAGGAGCAGGATGGGGCAGCGCAGCCCCCTGTGTGACACTCCACATCGCAGGCTATGTGCCATCTCCTCTCGTAGAGCCCCTCATGTCCTCCCTCCAGTTTAGTGCAGAAAGGATGGGGGGGTTCTGCCAAACAGCCTCAGGCTCCTGCTTCCTCCTCCTCCTCCTCCTTCTAAGGAGCAAAAGTGGACCTCCTTTCCAGACCCAATTATCATCTCCATTTTTCCTGGCACTAGGAAACTGGAGGCTCCAAAGTTTCAGATGCAAATCCAGCGACGTCTCCTTAATCAGTTCCATGAGGAGCGCCGCAGCTGCGGATTCAGCAGAAATGAGGAGGGAGGGGGGAAGCTGGAAAACAAAGCCTGAGAGCGGTTAGGGGTTCAGGACATGCTGGAGAGCAGCTCATAAATTACCATGTTGGAGTGCAAGATGTTCGGTGTGGAAAATTTGCGAGGGGCCGCTGGGGCCGAGGCTCGGCCGCGTTCCGCGCGGCACAAGAGCTCAGACCCACTCTTACAGCACGAACACGAGAGCGGGAGAGAAATCACAGCCGTTTACAGCCTTTGGCGAAACCGATGGCGCGCTATAAAGTTCACTTACTGCGCCATGACAGCTCACACACTATGATGACCTGGTTCTGGATCTGCTCTCATTTCCTTCCCCCCCCTTAGTCAGTCTATATGCAGCTTTATTTAATCTGATAAAGTGCATTGTGATCGTCGACCAAAAGCCACTAGGGACTGAAGAACAATAATAATGCAGGAGGAAATAATAATCCTAAATAAAAAGGCTTTGACATTATTATCCCCTGCACAAAGTGTGTCACCGAACACACAGCCAGCACTTCGGTGTCTCCCTGTAACTGTGCGGCGGTATATTCATTATGTCAATTACAACAAAGTGGAGCTGAATGGAAACAACCTGAGAAAGCAGTCTTTAACTTCACATTAAGTTTATTTTTTTCTTTTAATAAAAGTTAATTAGCTGACAAAGGTGGGTAAACACAGTACTCAAAGTACTCATATTTAAGTAAAAAAAAAAGTACTGCCCCAAAATGTACTTGAGTAAAACGGATAATTTAAAAAAAAAAAAATAAAAAAGCTCAAGTTACTTGTTACAAATTAGTCTTTTTAATATCCCCAACTACTGGCAACATTAAGATGTACAATATTCACTTTTACTTAACAGAAAAGTGTCACTCAGTATCTGGCACTAATTCTGGGCCGAAAAAATGTATATTATGAGGGTAATCTACATAATAAAAGTAAAACCTAAGAAGTGCCGAGGGCAGCTGGCAACACAACAGTCAGGTCTAAAAACTGGGTAACTTACCATGATTCACCTAGGAGCTATACTAAAGGAGTCTAGTAAAAATTACCAGGGAAACAGGTAGGGTAAAAACAGGTAAATCGTGTACGTCTCTTTGGAGAAAAGAAAAAACAAAGAATGAAATAAAAAGCACAGGTCCTGAGCAGTGACGCTCTGTCCCCGGGTTCGGACCCCCCGCACATGGCGGAGACGCGCGTTCCCGATCCTAGCGGCGCGGCCCCGACGCCAACCCCTTCAACTACGAACAACAAGCAGCTCCGAACGCAGCGGTGTTTAGTAAACAATAAACACACATCTAGATACTAATTACCATAACGTAACGTGTACAAACAACTAGTCGGAGCAGGTCAGACATCGCAATTTAATAAAGAAGAAGAACAGCAGCAGCAAAATTCGGAGCTCGAATGTAAGAGAAGAATAAAAATGAAGAAAAAAAAAAATCGTCTGAATTCTTCTGAACTGAACATCATCATCCTGATCACTAATGATCACACACGCAGGCAAATCCGGCAAACCTTCGACTTGACAACCCTTATGTTCAACACACAGACACGTTTGTTTGCGAGTAAAATTTAAAAGAAAAATAAAGTTAAAAAAAGTTCAGTGTAACCGAGAGGAGAGAAAAAAAGACAGGAGGACAGCGAGCGAGAAAGGTGCTTCAATCAAACTCAAAGGCGCTAAGAGTTTTTATTATTATTATCATTATTATTATTACTACTCACAGATGGGCGACCCACGCGGGGATCTCTCCTCGCACCCTCTTCCACCTGAGCGCGCTGCAGTCCAGCAGGTCCCCGGCGCACGTGCAGGCAGAGAGACACGCGCCCCCGTCCCCGGTGCGTCCCGCAGCGATCGGGAGCGCCCACAGCAGCGAGAAGAAGAAGAAGAAGAGCAGCAGCGGCGGCGGTGGCGGCGGCAGTAGCGCGCACATCTCGGAGTCGGAGAGACTCGGGTCGGGAACGCGCTCCTCTTTTCCACTCTAAAACACCACGTTCGGAACGAGCATCCAACCGCGCCAAACACGTCCAGCTGTTTGTAACTTGTGTTTTATCCCCGAATCGCAGTTAGTCCGCGGGACAGTGGGCAGCGGACTCCACTCGCTTCCATGACTCCGAAAACTTTCCACGGAACTGCGTCTCCCTGCGGCTTCGGCGGCAGCTACAGGTCTGGCTGCGCGTTCCCGCACTTCCCATTGGATCGCCGAGACCAGCGAATGACTGAGGCGCTGCCTGGAGGCTTCTGGGAATTGTAGTTCTCCAGACGAAGCCGTTTACCAGGACAGTACGGTGCAATCAGTTCTGCTATGGCACGTGTTTTACTTGCGCGATTTGCATATAGGGTGGTGAATACATGGAGGTACACTCAGTTTACACTGTTGCCCAGTGATTTCAACACAGTAGGAGCAGCAGAAAATAACCAACACATTCTTCTCGTTGCTACACAGAGAGCATTACAGCAGTTTGCTGTAAAAAAATGGGCACTGGTGGCACCGTGGTGCAGTATTTTCCTCAAACACTTTCTGTAATTTCAAAGGACAATAATTTCTAAATAAAAGGCACATTTTATTCCTGGTAAATTTTCATTCTGAGTTAAACAAAGAAAAAAAAAAAGACCCCAAATTTGAAGCAACATGTCTGTGAAACATTGTAACAGGACACGGTATAGAAGAAACCACCTGTATTGCTTGCTTTATTTCATTCAGTTTTCAATTAATCATTTCACTTTTTCCACCATTCACTAATGCAAGGCACCAGACTTTGATCCTACAGAACAATTAACCTACTTATTGACATGCAACAACCCGCATGCAGCAAAATCAAAAATTGCCTTGTGAACTGTCAATGAAAGTAAACTAGAGCAAAAGGAAATCAATTCATCAGCGGGTAACTCAGCAGCAGCAGCAGCAGCGACGGCAGCTTCATTAATTCTCTGTGTTCTATGGAAATTCTGATATCGAGCAGATTGAGCATGCAGACAACTGGGAAGGTGAAACCCAAAATAAGTAGGGATTTTTTTTTTTTTTGATGGTGGGCCTTATTACTCTTTGTATTAAATAAGATGGATCAAATGGAGGAAAATAACATTACTTTTAATGAAATACATCTAGTGGCTAGGAGGCTTTCATGCAGATTAGATTCAGTGAATATTTTGAATATTGTTTTGCATTTTACCTCTTTTAAAATGCAAGAGGATCACTTCTGAGCTTAAAAGTGTGTGTGTTCTTTCTCACCGATGTCTCAGCATCCATTTACTATAGTACACAATCTGAACACAATGACGGGTGGCCAGTTGCCAATTAAAATATCAAAATAGTTTGTGCTACAATTGTACGAGCTGCATTAACATGGACTGTTCGCCTCTACAGTACAGAATCTTGAAACTTTACTGGCAGATACCGTATGTACTATGTCAATTAACACAGTAGCTGGACACATTATTATTAGTGCTTAACTATCTCTCCCAGCCCAGTATTATTAGTCCCTAATTAATAGGGCCCCTAGAGGCCGGTGTATCTTTACTGTACACCCCGTACTAGTCCTGGCACTTTCCGACTTGGGTGCAAAGTGTGTGGTTCAGCTTGATTTGAATCTTGCTCCAGGGATGTCTCTTCAAAACTTTAAAATGACTTTCAAAACTCCAGCACTAAAACTTGTAGAACTTGCTCCTTGTTATGCTCAGTTTAAAATTCATGGCCTTTGCAAGCTGTCAATAAATATTATGGAATTGGCTGTTTATTATAGTGAATCATTCCTTTTTCCCCCCAGATTTTTCTTTTCAGATGTCTCATGCGGTGACTTGTTTACCTTTGCTCATTCAGCCGCACACCGCCTCTGTGAAATGTACTTTTTGGCCTTCTGCGCATTTGTGTTTGAAAGGCTATGATGATGGATTAATTTTTCCAGCACACGGAGCGTGCAGATTAAACAGGCGAAACTCGGAGGCTGCGGCTCACGGCTGCATCGTCACAGAAGGCAGAAACACACGAGTTCGATCGGGGAACATCCTGCCCAACGTGGTACTCAGATTAGCTGCTCACCCCACTTTCCAAGGTAATCCTCGCGGTGGCCGAGTGCCAGTCATTATACTGAGAATAGCAACAGCAATAAAAAGTCCTCCCAGCATGCCTTGCTGCAGGTATTTCTCTGCCAGTATAAACACGGGCGCTCTGCAAGCAATGGCAGGCACCGGCCAAGCGTATGAAATATGCATGTGACGGGTGGGTGGGGGGCAGTTCTCTGCAGCACCGCTGCATTCGTTCATGCACGCGGGAATAGTACGAAGGCCATTTCCCCGTTTCCACATTTCCGCATTTCTACACTCACAAAACGTGTCGATCTTTAAAACTTCATGCACAGGTGTGTGCAAATCCATACACCGATATTTAGGGATCAGTGCCGTTTCTTTCACAGACACACAGCTCGGGCGCTCTGCACCATTTGTTACATGGGAAGAAGCAGCACCGGCAGCAACACCATTACTCATGTGTTTATTTACCTACAAATAAACCCTCTCGCATAATTGTATGTAATTTTTTAGCTGGATGAGTTGCTGGATGAGATGCCTTGTCCCATGTGATTCTGACTTCATTAAACCCATGCCTAACCAAGAGGTTTCATAAAGTTGAATCAGAAGCATCGTATTGCTACGAAATATTATATTGCTATGAATTCCACGAATGACAGTAGTTATTTAATTATTTGCTATGTTCATTTGTTCATGAGTTAATTCAGGCGGGGGGCACGGTGGTGCAGTGGGTTGGGCCGGGTCCTGCTCTCCGGTGGGTCTGGGGTTCAAGTCCTGCTTGGGGTGCCTTGCAATGGACTGGCGTCCCATCCTGGGTGTGTCCCCTCCCCCTCCAGCGTTATGCCCCGTGTTGCCGGGTTAGGCTCCGGCTCCCCGTGACCCCGTATGGTATAAGCGGTTCAGAAAGTATGTGTGTGTAGTTAATTTAGCTCTACATCAGTTATTAGGTTGTGAATAAACTTATTATCCAAAATTGTAAATGGTCTCTCAGGAGCTGCAACATTCAACACTTTTGCACATTATTGCACATTTTTCATCATTGTCTTTTAAAAAATGTTTTTCAAAAAATTTTCCACGATTTCCATATAACCGCGAGAATGTGCCGTACGGTGGAGCTTTACATGGGAAACAGTTGGAAAGTCAGACTGCGTGTTTGACTGAGGCCACTCCCTCCCAGATACCCCCGCGCTTTGGCACAAACACAAGGAGCCGAACAGAGTCCCGTTGTCAAGGTAACACACGGGCCCCTGTGCATGTGTGCGGCAGCTGTCCACGGGTGGCTCGGAGGCTCGGAAAGTGGTGCGCGCTCAAGGTTGAGCCATGTGGCCGAAGCCAGGTATAGGCTCCAGACCCGCAAACAAACAAACGGTGCGCGTGCTACACAAGACGCTTCTGTTCCGATAGTTTCTTATACACATAATATTTGCATCTCGTCATAATGACATGACAAACACAAGCATTTAATGCGTTCTTGAGCCTACTGTGAACCAGGTTTTTAACAGACCCTGCTTTCCCATGCTGCCATAATCCAACATAGACCTTCCCAGATCCCTCCACTCCCATTATGTTGTGAGTGCATTTAAGTGTCATATTCAAAGAAAGAAATGTGTTTCTCAGTGCTCTGCTTTTGTTTCACCTCATTTTACAAGCGATCGCTTTTGTTTCAGCTTTTCGGATGCAAGAACTGAACTGCGCAGCCACGCAGTCTTTTTCGTTTGTAAACTCCGAAATCTGTAATCTCAGATTTAGATAAGGATTTAGATTGAGGAACATGTTTTCTCATAACCCAGATGATTAAATATCAGATTCAAAAGTGTGAGTTTCAATTCCTGCCTCTTTATCCGAGTACACATTTTCAAAGATACAAACACACGCATTTACTGAACCGCTTGTCCCATACGGGGTCGCGGGGAACCGGAGCCTACCCGGCAACACAGGGCGGAAGGGGAGGGGGCACACCCAGGATGGGACGCCAGTCCATCACTGTGCCACCACACCCCACCAAGATACAAACATTTTCTGTGTATTTATTTATTTATTTATTTATTTAGGGGGGGCGTGGTGGCACAGTGGGTTGGACCGGGTCCTGCTCTTCAGTGGGTCTGGGGTTTGAGTCCCACTTGGGGTGCCTTGCGACGGACTGGTGTCCCGTCCTGGGTGTGTCCCCTCCCCCTCTGGCTTTACGCCCTGTGTTGCCGGGTTAGGCACCGGCTCCCCGCGACCCTGTATGGGACAAGCGGTTCAGATGGTGTGATGTGATTTATTTATTTATCATTGTGCATTAATTATATGCCAATTTTCAAAAAGTTTTTTTTTTTTCACAGCAAACACAGCCTTTGTTCCTGTGTCCAGCCCTTAATCAGCAGTAAAATGTGATAAAACAGTGTAGCAGTGTTCACTGTGCTCCCTGCCTCGCGCCCTGTGTTTCCAGGATGGACTCTGACACAGCGACCCTGCACAGGACGAATGACTGAGGGAAGTGGAATTAATAAAGTCATGCGGCAAATGTCTACTTCGCCGCTGCTTTGCGCGACGTTTTTTTTTACAGAGCGGAACCCATGAAAAAATTGGGGTACTTCGATATTATTCACCTTTTATTGATTGTCAAGCTGTAGTTGCATTGATGAAGAAACTAAGTTGCGTTTGTAAACTGCGAATATTGTGCTTGAGTAATAAAAAGAAAAAATACCATGTGAAAAATTGAAATAGAAGCGTGTTCACATCTTGAGTGACCTTGTTAGCTTAGTATAGCTTAGTAAACCCACTAGTGAATATCAGGAAGTTTGATTGATCAGTTTGATCAAGCAGCAGCGGAAACAGTATTCTCCTGGGAAGTACAGTATTCCTGTCAACTCATATTAAATAAATTCAAAGTTTCCCTCAGGCATATTGAAATGTTCATGGCAGTTCTATACATCTTCTGCTTTTACGGTTCCCAAACAAGGGTTCTTGGTTTTTATCATTTCAAACGCTTACATTGGTCAAGATTATGTT
The DNA here is from genome assembly GCF_900964775.1 of Scleropages formosus. Lineage (NCBI taxonomy): Eukaryota > Metazoa > Chordata > Actinopteri > Osteoglossiformes > Osteoglossidae > Scleropages > Scleropages formosus. Next base: position 9,628,754 of record NC_041810.1, read on the forward strand.
TGAAAACCTTTAATAGCCAAAAGAAAAAAAAAACTGCTACTAAACCAACCGTCATGTAGTTCAGGATTTTTGACCTACTTTTGTTTTCATTATTGACTTATTGGGGGGGGGGGGGGGGGGGGGGGTGGTTGCAGTGGGTTGGACCGCAGTCTTGCTCTCCGGTGGGTCTGGGGTTCGAGTCCCGCTTGGGGTACCTTGCGGCGGACTGGCATCCCATCCTGGGTGTGTCCCTCCCCCTCCGGCCTTACGGCCCTGTGTTACCAGGTAGGCTCCGGGTTCCCCACGACCCCCGTCTGGGACAAGCGGTTCTGAAATGTGTGTGTGTGTGTATTGATTATTATGGGGAAACATCACAATACAAACCAGAGCATTTTGCTCGAGTATGACACCGGTATGTGCATTTGACCATGAAAGATTGCAATATCCCAAAAAAAAAAAAAACTCCAATATCTGAAAAAGATCTGCAGATTAGATTGTTACAGTAATTCTAAATTATAATTTTAATTAATTTCCATTTTAACTGAACAACAACATATTATTATTATTATTATCTGTAGTATTATTATTATTATGTATTTCTTCTGATATTTATGGGTTTTGTTTATATGGATTTCTGGGATATAAAGTGTTTTTGAAATAGTTTTCTTTTATATCGCATCTTTTATATCGCAGCCACATATCACAAAGGTGGGGGATTGTGGCCCCTTTCACTGTTATATCTGAAGCTAATTAAACAAGACTGTTGGCTTTTTTAAGTTTTTTTTTTTTGATGACACAAGGATTTCCACATCAAGAGTTTACCTCGGTTCATGGTGGGGAGGAGAGGAGCCACAAGACACTGAGACGTTACCGGTTCATCGCGAGGAGGCTGGAGGCAAAACGGCCGATGGCACAAACACACACACACAAACACACACACACACACACATACACACCTGTATGAGTCATGCGGAAAAACTCGCTGTGTGATTTAACAGATTAGGAAGAAGACAGAGCAGTGCATCTATTCGCATGAAACAAACTGCCCCAGACTGCCTGTCTGTCTGTCTGTCTCTCTGTCTGTCTGTCAGTTTTCCTGGCAGGCTCCTTTTAGCAATGACTCTGCTGACACACAGGTGCCAAGACACATCTTCTACTAAAAGCAACTGACCATCATCTTCCACCATCACACTAGTCCTACATGCAGCATGAGCCTCGTGACTTAGGGTTCCATACAGCTTTACTTACCACGTTGCTATGGTCACCCATCACGATGAACCCAACAGTGCTGAGGAGCTAAAGAACCGCCTCAACACCATTCGAGCACCAGGCGGCATAGCGGTTAGAGCCACCGCCTTGCATTCAAACCCGAAAGACGGACGTTTGAACCCCACCTTCTGCTGTGGTACCCTTCATCAGGCTACGTACCCTGAACTGATACAGTAAAAAATCGCCCTTCTGTTTTAAACGGGTCTTTCGGCATACGTTGATCTGGAGGTAAAGCATCAAAAAAATACGCTGAGCAAAGGAAGGCAGATCACTCAGCTGGCGGAGGGAGCTCTGAAAGGAAAGACACTTCGCGCCCCGCAAAGGCTTTGGAGACATGGGAAGAGTCACGCGGGGGAGTCGGCGGCGCTGATAGAGGAGCTACAGCTGTTCAAACACTTTGCGCAGATTAGCCCACGAAGCTGATAGCACCCGGTGGACGTGCGGGACAGGCTGGAAAAACAGGCCCCGGTTTCTCCCAGACTCCTAACAGCTGTAAATATACGTCAAGGCATCGGTCTTTGCGTTGCCGGATTCGGGAAATCGGAGCGCCGGAGCGGTGAAGGCACTCTAGAGTTGGGCCCGTGCGTGCGATCGCAGTCCAGTGTCAACGGGACACAGCGTCCTAGAGCCCGGGAATGAGCCGCTGGACAACTAAGTGAGATACATCACCTTTGTAGTTATTTTGCCCTTTTCCCCCTAATACTCCTGAAAGACACACCTTTCAGGATTGTTTTTTTTCTGCTTTTTAATTGAGCAACTGCAACCATGGAGACACACGCAGGGAACCGAGGAGACACTGAAAACGCACCCACGCGCATAACGCGGTACAAGGCCGAAAGGTGAAAGCGTTCATCTCTCGCAGGGCTGCGCGCGAAGGGCCCGAAGGGGGAGGGCGGATATTGCAGAATTCAGATTAATATTCACGCAGTTCAGATGTTAGCTTTTCTAGCAAAGAAAGACACTTCACCGCATATTTGTGGAGGGAGCTTCAGGGCGTGGTCATAGCGGGTAAAACACATCTCCTTGCCAGGTACGTAAGAGTGGCGAGCCAACGTTCCAGAACTTTCAGCTTTTCGGTTTCAACTGTGACGTGTATTTGGCCGTTTTCTGTCAGTTTGCCTCTGCGCCTCGTTTTTTTGAAGAACAGATATCGCTGTTTTACCGCATTTCCGACCCACCGCGCTTCCTTCCGCGGAGCTCGAGTCAGGCGGCACGGAGAGGGAATTCGCAACGGGCGAGAGATCTCCCGCACCGAGGAAGCTGCGAAAGGCTGAGCGCGGAGGGCCCCGGAAAAGGCGACGGATCCGCTTGTCCCTGCTGGGCCCGAGAAGGAAAGAGGGAGAGGTGGAGAGAGAAAGAAAAGGAGCGAGGAAGAGAGAGGGCATCCATCTCGTCCCCAAAAGAAGCCACTGCAGCTCCACTCCCTGCTCCCAGCTGCTTTTCCACTGTTGATCTGCTGATCGTACCACGGTGCCACTGAAATTAACTACAGCAGTCTGCAAACCACACACACACACCACACACTCACACACATATGGAAAAGGAATTTCAAAACACTGACCATGAATTAAAAGCAAGGAGCTCGGTTAGAAGCTATTTATGGTGTCATAGGGCTCATCTGAGCTTAGCGCATCCTGGGGGGGCGATTCCATCACTTTGCATTGATCATACGGTCGGCCCAGCAGCCCCAAGTCCACGTGTTCTCGCTGGCATGTCGTTAAGGGGATCCCTCCTGCTGCTCTCTGGTCCAGGCTGGTCACCCACAGCTCTTCTGCTGGTCTTCAGCCAGCTTCTTCCTGACCTTCTGCTTCCAGCGACAGCATTTCTGCAGACGCCGGAGGTCGTAACCCTCCTTGCACTGCTTCACCCTTTGAATTTGCTTCATGTTTAAGCTAAAAATGAGCCTCCGGTCGCTTGATCGGTTCATGGGATCCTTAGCGGTGTTTGGATGGGCTTCAGGAGGTCCACGAAGCACAGGCTTGCTTTGAAAACAATACAGGTTAACGGAATTAAATATTTAGATGAAATAGAAATATTACAAATATATTTAGTATGTTACTCTCAGTGTGAATGAAAGTTATCAAGTTTAATAAAATTATACATATTAAGAGTTTCTAAGAATTTGTTCATGAACCTGTTCTAGAAGGGGTCCCGTAGTGTTCATCTGGTTCTAGAGAGGTTTCGGGAAAGGTTACGGACCAGAACCTCTTTTCCTGGACTGATTTTGTCGCTATTGATTGTGCACAAGCTCCACACTGTTGAGGTATGATATGAAATGATGAGAGAGAAAAATTGTACTAACCCAGGCAATTATTTCAGACTAAATATAATTTCATATAATTGTTGAACCGGCACTTTTTTTACATTAAAACTATAAATCCTTCTTTTAGATGTTACTGTACCAATGTGTTTTGTGCTGGTTCAGTTCCCCGAGTGGCCTGCGCAATGGAAACCACTTCTTATAATCTGTTTTTTTCACTTGTATGAATGTGAAGTTTGAAGTTCGTCCCTCACAGCAGAAAAAAGCAGACAAGTTATTAATCTTTCAAAGCAGCTTTTTTTTACAAAGTAAAATCTGTTCCAGGCAATTTCCGTTGTCCATCTTTTCCCAATTAACAGTTTATTTACATGCATTATTTGCATAAGTGAGGCAAGTTGATCACATTTGTACTTGTGGAAATAGATGTTAAAACTGATAATAGGTAACAAATGATATGTAACGAGGAGGCAATTGATGCGTTTAGATAAAGGACTGTTTTTGTCTGAGCGTGAAATAAAGCTGTTTTCACGAGAGCTCGGGGGAAACACATGGGAAGATCCAGCGGCTCGGTGTGCGAGAGACAAACCCTCCTTTTACCGCGGTGCGCTCACGGCGAGAGAGCGGCAGCTCCCGAGGAATGCGCGCTGCTCCGGGTCTGAGCCGCTCACGCGAATGGTGTCGCCCCCAGTGAGGGTGGGAAACAAAAGGCCCGCCCCGCTGCCGCCCCTTCCCCCACAGCGCGTGACCCTTAGAGCACCTGAAGAAGGTTGAAAGAACTCATTTCACAGCGAGGGCCTGTGAAAACACCCCCCCAGAGAACTGCTTGAGGCCCCCCACCGTCCTTCACAGCAAGCCTTTTGTTTCTGTTTCTTCCCCCCAAGGAGGAGGCCGCCGTTTACCCTGCCCCCTCCCGAGGGGTCGACCCCCTCCCCCCACAGATGGCCACTCCAAACAAGGCCATTATCTGTCCTTTGTGTGAGGTGTGCCGGTGTGAAGAACTCAAAGGACCTCTCAGCCAGGTGTGTAGGAAACAAGAGGTGTGTGTGTGTGTGTGTGTGTGTGTGTGTGTGTGTGAGAGGTGGTAGGAGAGCATTGTAAGGGACTGTAAAAGGGAGCTGTGGGGGTTTCACCACCTCTAATGTAAATTTAGAGCCAGGGGCTCAACAAGCACCCCCAGTTTCAGCCTGTCAAAGGTCCCACAGCCCCGAATCCACAGCTATGAATAAATGATGTTTATTAAGGAATTTCAGCAGCAAATTGGATTCTGCAACAGGAACTTTTTTTTTTTTTTTTAATTATCAGGAGCTGCCTAACATCCATACCTATTTACATCCCAGAAGGGCTTGGGCGACACTGGTGAAATCTTAGAGCAAACCTGTGCAGCAGAACGACCGGAGTGGGGCCGCGTTCAACACGCTGGCGCTGCGGAGCTGCGGAGGCGCACTAGAGACACCTAGAGGTGAAAGTGTCGCATTGCACCTATTCAATTCATGGGCCTCTGGTTACAAGGCAAGGCGGGTGGTAACATCGCTATGACACACACACACACACACACACACACACACACACACACACACACACACACACACACACACATTTTCAGAACCGCTTGTCCCATACGGGGTCACGGGGAACCGGAGCCTACCCGGCAACACAGGGCGTAAGGCCGGAGGGGGAAGGGGACACACCCAGGACAGGACGCCAGTCCGTCGCAAGGCACCCCAAGCGGGATTCGAACCCCAGACCCACCAGAGAGCAGGACTGCAGTCCAACCCACTGCGCCACCGCACCCCCTTCAACATCGCTATGACGTTTTTTGCAAATTACAGGAAGATTATCATTATTTTTGGGTTCATTTACACGTCCCTATTTGTCCCGTTAGAACAAAACAAAATAAAAACTTCAGAGAGAAAAATGGCAATCAATGCTTGGATCTTGATTTAATTTTTCCCTCTCGGCACTGCAATACTCGTATCATTTTAAACTTAATTTAATAACAATACGCGTTTAGATCTAACAGATGTGCCGGTGAAAATGTCAAAAACTACTGATCACCGTAGTTAATAAATGCAAGCGTTTAACTATTTATACATGCTTTGTGGAGTTCACAATCATGTGTAATACAATCACGTGGCCGAATAGCTAACGCGTTCTTTTTAAGAAAAAAGATTAAATTAAAGTGCAAAACGAAACAGGTTCATTCATTGTGGTGCGCGCTACTTAGGGAACCCAGTTCGTCGACCTGCGAAAGCAACTGCATCCATCATCACATGATACTTGAGTCCTTTCTTCATGCTTTTCACCTATTTCAATTCGCAACACATAACCTGTTTTTGCTCATGTATTTTTCTATTGCCGCATTGCTCGTACAATGATAATTACACCAACAGTAAAAGTTTTAAACAGATCACAGGAGTAACACATCTTCATTCACATTTGCAGCGCAGACTTTGCAATAAACTACTGCTGGAAGTCGTCGATGTTGTTTTTTCCTCAAACGAAAGGGGGCAGCAAAGACGCGCTTATTGCACCACCACACCGCACGGAGAGGAATAATTATAACTGGCAAAGGCACTAATTAGGCATTAAATGAAATTGCATAAAACAAATAAGCAAATGTAATGACGGCTTTTAACGAGGAGAAAATAAAATGTCTTTGCAGCTCTAAGTCTATTAATTGAGCAGTAGTTGCATGGTGCTGAAGGACAGTTTGGTGTTCAAATTAAATAAAGCCATTTTTCAGAGTTATGCACACACACACATTTTCAGAACCGCTTGTCCCATACGGGGTCACGGGGAACCGGAGCCTACCCGGTAACACAGGGCGTAAGGCCAGAGGGGGACACACCCAGGACGGGACGCCAGTCCATCGCAAGGCACCCCCAGCGGGACTCAAACCCCAGACCCACCGGACAGCAGGACCGTGGTCCAACCCACTGCGCCACCACACCCCCTCTCTCAGAGTTATGCAATAATAATAAATGTAATAAATATGTAGGCATCAAGAGCATCATGATAAACAATTCAGGTGTTACAAGACAGGTTTCCTGCTTTGCCCCAAGTGCTGCCAGAGAGTGTGGGATGAAGAAAGGCAATGCTGATGGGAGTGTCAGTGAGGTGTTTCTGCCCCAGACTCAAAGTATGTGTGGGAGCTGCCGCCCTTGATCAAAGATCTGTCTCGCATGTATGATCCAGTGCCACACATCAGCCAAGACCACATCCTCAGTGCAGTCTGGCATAGAACTGAGCCAGCAACACAGGACACTATGTGAACAGAAAAAAAATAAGTAATTAATTAATCAATTTTTTATTATTATTATTATTATTATAAACAAACCACACCTCAGAAATGTGGAGCTATCCAACTCAACATCGGTATTTGTCAGAATCACCATGTGCTGAATCACATCTTGCATATAAACAAAAGAGACACAAGAATTTTAAATTACTAAAGCTTTCAGCTTTCAAAATATCTGATGGAAAAGAGGGCATATTTTTACCAACAATTACTTTTATGTGAGCATTCTCTGCTGTAGAGGAATTGTGTTATATTATTATTATTATAACCGGGGGTGCAGTGGCGCAGTGGGTTGGACCGCAGTCCTGCTCTCCGGTGGGTCTGGGGTTCGAGTCCTACTTGGGGTGCCTTGCAACGGACTGGCGTCCCGTCCTGGGTGTGTCATCCCCCTCTCTGGCCTTACGCCCTGTGTTACTGGGTTGGCTCCGGTTCCCCGCAACCCCGTATAGGACAAGTGGTTCTGAAAGTGTGTGTGTGTGTATGTGTATATTATTACTTGTTGTTGTTATGATCACAGACCTGCGACAATTGCAACATCAGAAGTCCAGTGCTACGGGTGCTTATATCAGGGGGTTTGGAAAAGTCCAACCATTTCTAGAATAAGAATTTAAAATATTGTGAAATTATGGGGGGCGCGGGGGCGCGGTGGCGCAATGGGTTGGGCCGCAGTCCTGCTTTCCAGTGGGTCTGGGGTTTGAGTCCCGCTTGGGGTGCCTTGTGGCGGACTGGCGTCCCGTCCTGGGTGTGTCCCCCTCCCCCTCTGGCCTTACGCCCTGTGTTGCCGGGTTGGCTCCGGTTCCCCGTGACCCCATATGGGACAAGCGGTTCTGAAAATGTGTGTGTGTGTATTGTGAAATTTCCAAAAGCTCTCAGAAAAGTCAGAACAATGATAAGAGGGAAAGGGGTTACAAAAATGAGCACACAAATGTGTTTGGCATCAGCACTTTCGAACATGTGGGTCGTGAGGTGTCCAGAGCAGTCCTGATATTTTGGACTGGGTTCTGAAAGATTTTCATTATCTTTGACACATAAAGCAGCAGTTTTACACGTTTGGTGAAAAACGGGACGAACCTCTGTGGCTATGGAATGAACTGTGTTTGTTATGCGAGGGAAACCAGTATTAATGTAAAAATAAAGTAATTAAATATAAACAGAAATTATTCATTTTCAACATTTGAATTTGAAAGGCCAAAGTATGAAATTCATAAAACAACTCTCCTTATCTTTCGGCTGCTTTCATCTTAGTTTATGATGTTGATTGGTCTCCATGGCAGCAGTTTGACTCTTCTTATTGGCACTATTGGAATGGAGAGCACTCACGTACACCTGACAAGAACTGTAAACACAGCAGAAGTGAGTTGGACTAAAGAGAACCAAGACTCCTCTTCTGCTTGAGTGTGTTTTACTGACATCTGCTGGCTCAGCAGGTAAACACAGGTCACACTTCCTCCACCGCTAAAAATGTCAGTGAAGAGAAAGGATAAGAAAATATGAACATTTCTGGAAAAAAAAATGTCTGGACCTTCAAAAACTCATGACTTAAGTGTTTGTCATAGGAGGAGGAGCTGTACAATGTATTAGTCTAAAGTTCAGGTTCCCTCATAGTGTGTGAGGGACAGAGTGTTTTCCACTGGTGTATGGATGAATGACCCATTGTAAGTAGTGTATCTAGCAGTGTAAGTCACCACGGTGAATAAGGTGTGCGGGCTGATAACACTACAGAGTGCATTGGAAGTCGCTTTGGAGAAAAGTGTCTGATAAATAAATACATGTAAATGTAACTGTATTACATTGTCCAGTTTAGTGTACATAGACTGCGTGTTTGGGGGTTAGGGTTCAAATGTGGCTCAGTTCTGCGTGTTCCCCTTGTGTTCATAAGGGCTTCATCCCACAATCCAAAGACATGTTTAAGATGGATGGATGACTGAATTGTGTGTGTGTGTGTGTGTGTGTGTGTGTGTAGTTAGTTGTAAGCATTTTAATCTGGCCGTTGGAATTGCTACCTTCTACTCAGAGAACCTGCGTTGAAGTCCCACCTTTTCCTGCAATACCCTTAATAAAGGTACTTACCCTTATCTGAAATAGTGAAACTTACCCTGCTGTATACGTTGACAAAGGGGTAAATCAGTGTAAGTCACTTTGGCGAAAATTATCAGATAAATTAATATAGAAACGTATATAATTGACCTTGAACAAAGGCATCAGATAAAGATGAATTATTACTGTGGGTGTCGGCATAACTGGTTTTGTCTAACCGCAGCGTGTGTGTGTGTGTGGGGGTGTGTGTGTGGGTGTGTCGCGAGGCCCGCGGTCCCAGCACCGTCACCAAGCGGCGGCACGTGACTCTTCACATTAATCCGCGACCCATTTGAGCGCGAGCTCCGTTAACACTCCGTATGTGCGTCTGAACCGTTCCATCCCACTGGGTGCGCAGCGCGTGTTTGAGTGTGTGTGCGCGCGCGTGTGTGTGTGTGTGCGTGTGTATGTGTGTTTGCGGACGTGACACGCTGTCACCCGAGACGACGCGCGCACCGGGTGTGTAAGCGTTCGCTGCGCGGTGCGGGAGCGCGGACACCGCCTCTCGCGGGCGCGCATCAGTGCGGCTCCCGGCGGCGCGACACTCGCACACACTGGGCGGATACAGAGAAACGCGCGGGCGAGTCGAGCGACAGAGGGCCGCGGTCGGGAGCGCGCTTTCCAAGGTAACGTGCGTCTCGCTCGCTGTCCGGTAGCGGGTTCAGGATCTTGCCGAACGAACCTCCTCTCATTACACACACATACACACACACACGTCGTCGGCTCTGCTTAGTGAGAAATGGCTGTTTTTATGGAGCGGGGTCGCGTCTCACTGAAAAGACACCCCCAGATAGGCCATCTCTGCACACATGGCTATAATAATAACAACAACAATAATAATGATAATAAGTGACAGATGGCGTGGAGTGGGGACGCATCAGTCGCTCTCCGTCACTGCAGGCTGAGGCTCTTTGCTATTTTTCATTATTAATTACAGGGAATAAGGGGACGGCACGGGAGGTGGGGGGGGCACGTTCGCCCTGCGGAGATGGATGCTCTAACGAAGCGCGGGTCGCTTTAACGGGCTGGCGCCACGAGCGCGTGTCCGACTGACGGACGCGCTCGTGCCCTGGGTTGCGTCATTGTGGGCTCTTCTGCTTTTCCAAATTCGGGCGCGTCGTCGTGTAGCCGCAGATGCTGGAGAAAACAAAGAACGAAGAAGGAGGGAAGAAGAAGCGAAGGGGAAGGAGAAGGGAGGAGGGCCGAGTGCCGCCTCTCTGCGTGATGGGCTTTAAAGCCGAACGGCTCTGACAGTCGACCCGGATTAGAGCCCCGGCGCGCGGGGGTCACGTGACCATCATCATCACCATCATCATCATCTTCTTCGCAGCATCTCTCAGCGGTTATAACTGGTGCAAAGCATGCGAGGCCATCGGTGTATCAGTGTGTGCGCTGCGTAGCCCAGCTGCACCGGAAACACACTGCACTTACTTCTTATCTGAGATGAGCAGAAGCTCCTAGTAGTCCTACTATTACTTTTTTTGCTCTTTATTAACCGACAGCTTTGTCCAAGGTGACCTGCAGTGTTAGATTACCGTAAAATCCGTATTTAACGCCCCCGCTCATTTTTGAAAAATCATGAGTATATTATTTCGAGTAATCAGAAAAGAATGGGGAAAAAGAAAAACTTACCGGTACCATCATGTTTTCAATCCCATTCTCTTCCGTAACATGAAACAATGCACAAACACATTAATAACTATGTGAACACATCAAACTTCCGTCCTGGGGGAAATACCCGATGTACTTGTGGTATTTGCATAAACTTTTTAGGGAGAGAAATGATGATCGATCCCACTACCATATGACCTCTAATAAACGCTCCCATTTTGGAAAATGTAACGCCCCCGTGGGCGTTAAATAGGGATTTTACGGTATTTCACATTGATTTTCCCAGTTATGCAAGAGGGTGATTTTTTTACAATATCACCATCAGTTCAGGCCGAGTACCTTGATCATCCCCTTTGTCCAGATGTACAGTTGACTTTATGGATTTTCATTAACAGGCTTCTTATCGGGCGCTGCTTTCACATGAGTGTGTCTGACGGTGTCCTGGGGGTTTCGGCTCCAGCGCTCCGGGGTCATGCGATGCTCCGTGGCTCCCCGCACAATAAACGAGGACAGCTGACCACAAGTGCGTCGTCCTTTGAAAAAGGGCTCTTCTGTGTCTTCTACTTACACAACATGAACAGTATTTGGGAATCACTGGTTCCTAACATCACGATGTTGACTTCCGGAAGAAAAGGACAATATATAAGAAGTGCAGCAGCCAGCTGTGTGACGCATGCTGACATTTAACCGATGGCTGAACTCAGATATTGAAAGAGAGCATTTTTTTTCTTCGAAGTCTCCATTACTGACACTGCCTGAAGGCAATTTCCTTGTGTTCATTACTGTACGTGTCCAGCTCACTGCTGTGTTATTACTGTTAGT